>NW_005842150.1:302699-331461 GCF_000455745.1 Alligator sinensis | reverse complement strand
AGGAACTTGAAGCGAGTCCTCAAGGATACTTTATCTGGATAAAAGTAGATGGAAGATCTACCCATCATTCCCGTGAGGTAAATATCACTAAGAAAGTAATCGTCATGGTGAGGGAAAGCAAGGAGCACGCTGCTGTTTTCAAGGGCTACCCATAACAATAGAGGCAAGAACCACACTGAGGTCCCACTGTGATATAAAATCGCTTACCTGGGGGGAAGACCTTATACAGTATGTTTAGGAACTGAATACTGATGGGTAGGAAAACGCATCTTAGCGTTCAAGTGGAAGACGGTGGGCCAAGATGGAAGGTAGGTGGATTCTTGACTAAACTGATGGACAAGAGTGCACGTTTAAGATCTAGCACAGTGCAATAGAATGGGAACACAGGAATCAATATGAAGATGTTTCCCTCCTGAACCCCTTTACCAGATAAGTGTATTTTCCGGTGTGAGTGCATCTATGACTCTATATCCAAGAGCCATCCGTCACCCACAGGTGGTGAGATGTAGTAAGCAAGAATCTAGATTAGTGGTGCTCAAACTTCTGGTCCTGCAGCTCAGATTGGTGGCACAAGGCCAGATACAGCAAGGAGTAGGAGCACTGGATCCAACTATGGAGTAGCCCTGCCTGCAAGGTCATGTCACCAGGCCCATGGGGCTCCGCAAAAACCATCATCTGGCTCATGGGGCTCCCGCAAGAAAGCAGTGGCAGCATTACTTGCCACGGCATCCAATTAATGCTGCCACCTCTCCTCTACTGCCAAGTTTCCAGACCCAAGGGCTGGATTTGGTCCATAGGACATAAATTGAACACCACTTATCTAGATCAGTGGGGACTTATCAACTGGGGACTAACATGCAGCCCACAGGCTCCTGCCCAGCTGCTATTCCCCTCACTGCTTTTGATGCAGTGGCAGCTGGAGTCTCCAAGCTCCCCTTCCTTCCCCAGCTTCCACTTCCTGACCGTTCCTGGGAAAAGGGGGGAGGGGGCAGTACAGATGGGGGCAAAGAGGTGGGGTTGGGGTATCTCTGTTGCATGTGCAGTATACTGTATGCAGTAGCAGAGGGAGGGAACTACCTGTTAAATGAGTGCAACAGAGGGAGGAAGCTGCTTGTGCAGTGTCTGTAGCAGGACAGCTGGAGTATGTGGTGTGTGCACAGAAGGGGAGGGAGCTGGGCTACTCACGCTGGGCACACGGCAGCAGAGGGGGGAACCTGTCTGCATGGCACGCCCAGTCAGAATTGGAGGGAGGCTGTGCACATGGTGGGGGGAACTGGGCTGCCCACAAGGCAGGGAGGGGAAGGAGGCCACCTGCACAGACTTCCTACACCAATACAGGGATGTTATGCAGATTGACAAGAGCACCATGGTAACATCGGTGTATTGGTGTAGGAAGCCTGCCACGCTCTCTGTACCACAATGAGCTCTAGCAAGGCAATATGAAATTTCATCCCTGCAGTACCCAGTTGACTTGTACCTAGAAGATGTCAATATGGCCTCCCCATCCCAATAGGAAGATACCCATTGTGACCTTCACTGATGGGTATGAAGTGGCAAACAGCAGCCTCTTGCACAAATTGAGTCTTTCCACCACTTCAGGGGTACTGTCACTGTCATACCTAGCAGACACTTTCCTGAAAAGATAACAGCCTACAGATAAGACTGCATCATAAGGGTACAGGCAGTCCCTGTTGCATCCAAGATTGCATGTAGAGATGTTTTAACACATGCTGCACGTCTCTCTCTCTCTCTCTCTCTCTCTGAGGGGCAAAACAGCATTTGGTCCTCTAGTAAGGAGTCTGATGGACTTCTAAGGAGCCCATTTGTAACTGGCTGAAAGAGACAACTGGCAAGCAGTGCTTATAATTACCTAACTTAACTCGAGACTAAGTTATGAGACTTTTAACAAGAGAGGTCAGAAAGTTTGGGCTCTCTTTCTTTAGGAGCAGAGGGCAGCTGCTTGACCTTCTCATTTACTACAGTGACCAGCAGGAAGGAGGCCACCAGGTGGATAGAAAAGTACTCAGCCCCTACTGAACGTATTCTTCCAGTTCTTAAGTAGCAGTCCTGTTCTAGTTTTATTCTTCACACATTATTTCTAAAGTTTTCCTGAGAAGTTGGAAGTGTAAAGAACATTGTACTCTCTCACAAATCTTGGCATTTGCTATAAAATCATTTGATTTAATACCAAGGATTTTTTTTCTGAGGTACCTGCTTTGAAAGGTACTTAGACATCTGCACTTCTGGCAGATTTCCAGCTGTTGCATCCATATGTTAATATGGAAATTGATTTTGAATTGAAAAAAAAAATGTCCTTTGTCCTTTAGGCTGTAGATTTTCAATAATCAAGCCTGGTTTAAGGCAGCAAATAGAGCTGCCATGCAGTGATGTCTACTGAAGGAAAAAATCCAGTCTAATTTATTATCAGTTCTTTTTGTACAGTCTCAAAGGAGTAATTTAGAATCTCCTCTTGTTCATCACTGCTGGGACTCTCGTGACAACACTTTTAGAACTGGAGACAGAAACGTCTGCTCATCTCCCCAAGTTAAAATAGCTTCAGTAAACTTTCTATTGGAAAAGAACATTGTGCAAGTGGTATGATGTTAACTTGTAGGGAACAGATCTCCGAAGATATAAATCCTACCCAAAAATTGTCAATAACTGCATCATTTCAGGCAATGTAATCCATTATCCGATGTCTTTAGGTTTACTTTATATGGAAAATACAGGCAACTGTTTTGCTCTAACATATTCTTCATTTACTTTTATTGGCAAATATTTATCAATAAAGTTACTACTTCTAGCAATATGGTACTCACCTTGGAATGATAACTGCATCCTGGTAATCTTCTAATTTGAAAATAAAAGGTGTTTCTTTTGTATACTGCGTACTGGGAATGCCTGTACGTGCTTCAGATTTTTCAATATCTTCCATAAACTTAAAGTCAATGTCCAAAGTGCTGGAGTCATCAACTTAAGGGGAGAGGCAAAGAACAAAAAAAGATATTTCACTTACTTTATTGGGTTTCCTAAATTGGAACCTGTTTAAATTTATAACTTGCCTTTTTTTCCTCACTTTCTGTACACCTTGGATCATTTTCCCACTGTTCACTTCCTACTTGCCCAATATTTTGGAGGAAAATTATTTCTTAACAGTAAATCTAGGTACTTTTAGATGATTTCTGCTTCACCCAAAACATACTGATGGGATATTATATGAAAACAAATAAAGTGCATTTCAAGTTGTGAAGATAAAAAAGAAAATAACAGAATTAAATCTGACACTATTAGCATGTTGAATATGTGAAATTACTGGAAGTTGACAAGTAATCAATTAACTCTTATGATGCAAATTCAAAACGAATATTTAAAGAAACTATCTTTACCAATATTAAGAGGTAGAACACAATAGGCTGAGTCAGCTTCTGTAGGTTTAAACTCTAGTGCAGGTTTCTCAAGCCGAAGAATATGTGAGAAAATGTACTGGTGAAGGCGTGTGATCAGCTCAAGCATTTGTAAAGACAACATAAAACCAGATTTCTTTAGTTCAATAGATATGGTAACCTCTCCAGAGCGTGTATACACAGGAAAATGAGGAATCTAAGTAAACAGAAAAAAAGCAAAAGATCAAAGAAATTTGAGACTGACAAAAAATCCTTTAGAAAATTCCATACATCCCTCTTCCAGAGCAGGAATATGCTAACTACACAGTAACAGGCACTTGGTTTAGATGTAGGTATTATTTATTAATTTACACATATGGAAATAGAAGTGGAAGCCATTAGTTTGGTCCCAATATGATGCTGAAATACAATTTCATGGTTAAGAAAAAATTAAATACTTCAACTATTGGAACATCTGGTCATCTTATTGTGGGTTGTGCCTCTCAAGGCTCAGAGGCAGACCAGACCTGAAAAGGAAACAGCCACTCTATCTCCTAAAACAATCGGAGTGGGACACTGCTAAAGTACTAGCTCATGCAAACAATCCTGTAATTTGCAAAAGTTTTTTTTTTTGTTGGTGATTCACGTAGAGACAAAATTATAGCTCAACTGAATTGGCTAGGAGTCCCTAAAGAAACTTTTCAGAATATTTAGGTCTTTGCTGAGCTTTACAATTTTGGTCTGGTTTTTTTTTAAAAAACGTTTTTTCCTCAACCTTTAAGCAAAACATTTTGGCAACTTTAAATTTTATTTTGTTTAAAAAAATAAAATAAAATTGCAAACCTTGCCCCCCCACTGATTCTAGCAGGCCCGTGCCCTAGGATGGAAACTTAAAAGTTGGCAAGAACCTGACCCTCAAGTTAGAAAATGTGCCTTTTGCAGTTTCAAAGAATAAAGACATTTCTTACTTGACAATTTTTTCTGTGTTGAACAGCATTTCTCATTTACCATTAATGGGTTAATGTCTTCCCACTCCCCAAGAAATGTACTGTTTTCATAATTAGCATCAAGAGCGCTCTATGCCTCAGTCTTGCTTTGGAGACAAAAAATGTATTCTGACTAGGATTGCATGCATAAGGAAAGAAGCTGCCAATAGGAATAAAAATTACCAGGCAAAAAATTTCTTTCTACACTCATAAACCAATCTGAAGTAGCAAAAAAACTGAACCAGAAATGAGGGAAAGGGTAAGCAGAATTTTAATTATCATCAAACTACAACAACAGGCAGGGAAACAAGTTCCCCTGCTATTAAGATAGGAAGGTTGGAATCAATGTACCAACACTTTCTAATCATAGGACACTGCTTCAGAGGAACAAAATCTTACTTTTCAAATCTTCCAAAAATGAAGGTGGCACTTCTCCCCCTCCCCAGTAATGTTATAGAAACCCACATAAATAAATTCTGTCTAGCATGTCAAATGGTATAGGATTTTAAAATTTCTTTTAGCAGAGCTTCAGGGGTCTGCGGCCTTGGTATTTTCAACAGGGTATAATGCGCCGGATAAATCTAGTGTATGCTTTGTATATGCTCAAAATACCTTCAGCAATAGGAGTGCCACTTAAGTTATAACCTTCAGAAAAAAGTACTAGGGGCTAGAACACAATAATGGGATAACTATTTCCCTAGCATTGTAGAATTTATCTTCAACAGAGATTTTTGGAGTAATAAAAACCACATTTTTCCTCACAGCAGCAGCAGCATGATTTTTGAATAAGTAGGGGGATAATTCTAAAAGCTTTAACATTTTGAACTAACTAGAAAGGCTTTATCTGTCATACTGATTCATCTTAGCATCTGAACTTATTCAAATGAAGACCTATCTATGGGAAGCCCATTTCTCTGGTGCCTGGTTGCAGAACTTCAAGGAACTCAAGAGTAACTGAGTCCACCAGAACTTTGTGACAGTTACTAATATTTTTGCACTCCAGGAGAATTAGATCATTGGTTCTCAAGCTTGTTAGACTTGAGGCACCCCCTTGGAAAATGCCAGATCTTAGTTTTCACTCATTTTTTGAGTACAGAAAAAGGGAAGGAGCAATTCTTGAAAAGAACTCAGAAACACCACAACAAGTGAGAATGTTTTTAAACATTATGATTCCTGTTTAAAATCTCTGGATATTTGCACACCTACCAGTGCTAAAATTGCAAGGTGTTGAATGGCACCCTTGAAAGGATCTCAAGGCGCTCCAGCATGCTGTAACACTGTGGTTGAGAATCAATGATATAGACATCCAAGGTCCATTTATGCCAAGCACTGTACAAATCAGTGGCAAAATCTTATCCCAAGCACCCTTGTTTCCTTTTGCCCCAGAAAAATAATTTTTACTAGATCAAGGAATGACATTTTCTAACCAAGTTTTGGCTTGGATGCTTAAATACCATATTTACTAGATTCAAAGGTAAGTCCCGTTCCCGCCCCCCCCTCCCCATTTGACATGGAAGGGAAAAAAGGCTGCTCGGTTTGGAATTGAGTATGAGGTGGCAGGGGGGCCAGCAAGCACTGTGGCTATAGCTCCAGCTCTGACCAGGGCTGGGCCTGGAACTGCAGCTGCTGCCTGCCCTACCCTCTGCCTTGGACCCTCTGCCCTGCCATCATCTCCTCCCACACCACAGCCTCAGCCCTGCCTCCCTCCATCCTTCTTACCCTTGCTCTGGCTCCAGCAGGCTCCATTCCCACAGCATGGAGCATGATTGCACCAGGCTCACAACAGCAGCTTGTCACAACCCAAAGTTGTGAGTTTTTGTTTGTGCGCGCTTCGGCACTGCTAAATTATGTTCCCGCTAAATTGCAGCTTCTTTGCACGGTGGAGTTCTCTGCTGCAGAGAAGAACTCCGGTGCAACGGAGAATTTTCCCGCCAATTTGTAGCTTTCTTTGCATGGTGCATTTCTTTTGCATCTCAGAAATGCACGGTGCAAAGGAGTTCCCACCATTCGTATTCTAATTTGTGCCCCACTATTGGCCGATTCCAAATTATGCACACGTGGCAGCTAGCAATTGGCTTGCTAGCCGTATAAAGAGCTTGGGTGGTTTCCGCCCAAGTTGGAGAAAAAGTTGGAGAACTCCGAGGAGAACCCCCACAAGGGAGGACTCCACGAACACCAGGAGGAGGAGATCTTCACGCTGTGTGAAGATCTCTGAGCGCTGCTGATCCTTACGGACCCAACGCATTTCTTAAGAAGGCAACAGAGGTCTAAACAGCCTCTGGCCTCTCCCCGTCGCCAAGCACAATCCTAGACGTATCCCTATCCTATATACTCAAGATCCAAACCCACGGAGCTTTAACAACTCCGGGGCTAGAGAGCCGAACCAAACCCATGGAGCTTGACCATCTTGGGTGTAAGTAAATAATCTTTGAATCAACCACTACGCGTCTGTGACTAATTCTAGCCCGTGCGTGCCTTGCCGCCGCACGGTCTCCTCTGACCCCGCGTGCCCGGGCTGCTGGCCACAGCCCGCGTGCGCAAAGATGGGTCCGCATATCGCTCCCGGCTCGCACATGGCGACATGGATGGGATCGGGAGGCGGCCCGCACACAGCTGAGGTTGCAACCCAAGGCAAGGAGGGAGACAAGTGGTGGGGATAGACAGGCAGCAGGGGATCAAGCTCCACTGCCTAGCCTCCTGCCACTGCATTCCTATTGCAGCAGTGGGGGTGAATTTAAAATGACCCTCCAATAATCACGTGAAGAATTTTAACAAATTGATACATTTTTCATGTATAGAATTTAACTTTTGGGGGATCATCTTAAATTACAGGTCATCTTGGATTTGGGTAAATACGGTACACAGAAGGTTAAGGAAAAAATCCATGCCAAACTACATTTCTGTGCTGGGGAAAAACCTGAGCACCCCTAGTAGAGGAATCTCTGCTTGAAGAGATCTGATCTTTGTTGTAGGTGCAATGTCGGTTCTTGGCTATTTAATCTAAAATACGAAAGGGGCCTTCTGGATCAGAGAAGGAATAGCAGGAACTCTTTTTCTATTTTTCTCTATCTGCTTTCTGTACGTTTTGTGAACTAGTTTGAAAGACAGCTGATTTTTCCATGTTGAGAACAATGCATCCATTGCTACAAAAAGTCTTTAAACATCATTATTCCCCAGATGAAGCAGTGTTAAAGTTGGAGTGGTTTTGCTACACTTATAAATATACTACAGGCTTATGCATACCTAGCTGTTATAGAACAGAGGCTGCAGGCTCCAGAACAGCAACTTCCCCCTCTCCAAATGAAACTATCTTAAGTCTACACTTATTAATGCCCTAAGATAGTTAGAAAGAAGCTGCAAATCTAAATGGTAATAATTATGTACAGGAACAATATACTGAGGGTTGTAATAGATTCTCCATCACTGAAAATTTTTAAATAAAGAGTGGAAGTTTTTCTAAATGATATGCTGTGATCTAAACAGGACTAATTCAGGGAAGCTCAAGGATCGATATAGTACAGGAAGTCAGATTAAAGGAGCAAAATAATTCCTACTTGCCTAAAATCTATTAATCCATTTCTTAAATAGCTTGGATTTTTTCAAGAGTTTGAAAACTTGCTTCCCTTGGAAGACTGATAAAGAAGCAGAAGGCTCCTCTCATGTGGAAGTATCAAAGTCCTTGAGAGCAGAGTAATTTGAGAAGTCTACATTGCAGCATCTCTTCCAAAAGGTATCAAACTCAGCAAGTCAAAGCCTTTCTTATAAGATGACAGATATTAAAAGGGACATTGCCCTCATTAGTAGGTCACAGCTTTTGTCTGGAGTTTTTACTATCTTTGTCTTTCCTCACTAGCAAAAAGGACAGTGCTATACTTCATGCCCTTACTTCAGGGCCTCAACTCTCTAGTGAGAGTTCAGGGAAGACAGACAAGCAGATGTTTCCATCTAGATTTTATCCTTACTTGTTTTATATAGGAGTTACTAGTATCTGAAAGCGAAACAATGATGCATTTGCCATTTCCTTCTGCTAATATGAACGTGTTTGAAAGCCTTCATTCCATTATTAAATGGTTAGCAAGTTTTACAGAGTACAAGCAGAGAGGGCCATTGGCAGTAACTGGCTTGGTCATGACCTATGCCCTAGCTGATAAAGGAATAGTAGGTTATTAGTGAAATTAGAATGAGTTTCCTAAGGCTCATTCTTGTAATGGAGCTCATCTTCCCCCCAGAAAACAAAACAGTATTATTCTGAAATAAACTTAATGAAATGCAGTAAAGGAAAGTGCAATTGTACTTAAGATGGCACATTTAAATTCACAAATACAGACTAGGGAACAACTGACTAGACTGCAGTACTACAGACGAATATTCATGGATTATACTAGACCGCAAGCTGAATGTGAGTTAATAATGTGCTACTGTTGTTAAAAAAACCCAACAGCATAATGGCATTGTATTATCACACATGTAACACGCAAGTCACAGGAAGCAAGTCTTCCATTATAGTCAGCGGTGGTGAACCCTCACGTGCAGTCTTATGTCCAGTTTTGGGTACCATACTTCAAAACAGACAAAGATAAATTGGAAAGGGTCCAGAGGAATACAACAACAACAACGAGAGATCTAGAAAACATGACATACGAGGGAAGGTTGGAAAAATGGGATTATTTAGTCCGGGGAAGATGCAAGGGTTATTTGATTACAGTTTTCAAGCTCATAAAACACTTTTTAAAAGAGGGAAAGACAATTATGCATCCAAAGGGGTCAGGATAAATTGTAATGTGCTTAAAAAGCAAAAAAGGAAGATTATGGTTGAACACTAAGAAAAACTTTCTAAATATAAGGCTGGATTAAGCACTGGAATGGACTGCCTAGGGAGACTGTGGAATCTCCATCACTGGAATGTTTTACATACAGGTTAGACAAACAACTAGCTGGGATGACGTGGACAGGGATGCTGTTGTCTTCATCTGGGACTTGAACTAGATCAGGTGTGGCTAATCTGTGGCACGGTTGCCACAAGTGTCATGAGCAGATTATGTATGCAACACTTGGCAGATCATGGAGGGGATAAGCAACGAAGCTGCAGATATGGTAGGGAGCAGAAAGCAAAGCAGCAGATCAGGCAGGGAGCACAAGGCAGGGAGAAGGTGAGCAGCAGATTAGGTTAGGGGAGGGATTCAGAGTGGCACTCAGGGCAGGGCTAGTTTGTCACAACTGCCAAAAAGTTCAGCCACCACCAGACCACTGTGGTTCCTTCCATCCATTTTCCACAGGATGATCTAAAAGCTTTATCTGCATTTGCAGCTCAGATGAAGCTTGATGGTGGTGCACAGATGTCTCCTACCGCAGAAGGAGAACTTAACATCATGAATCACAGAACGTAAGATTTAAAAATAGAAACTTTAATGGGAATTAGTTAAATTCTGGAGTAAGCTGCCTAAAACATGTTCTATGACAGTCTAGGCCAACTATTTGTCAGGGGTGCCACAAATTAGCCCAGCACCCTCTGCAAGCACCACTCCCATCCCCTTCCTTTGTCCCATCTGCTGCTCTGCTTTCTGCTCCCTGCTCTGTGATCCCTGCCCAATCTCTTGTTCTGCTTCCTGCCCTCTCTGCTGCTATGTTGCTTGAAGGTTGGCCAGCCCTGTTCTATGGTAACAGTACACTCAGTCTGCAAGGTCATTCCGGGAGGCAGAGTTTTATCTGGTCTAACCTGGCCTTCTTCACTCCTTTAGTGAAGAACAATCTGTGATAGGACTGTCAGGCATAAAAGGAGGAGTTAGGTTCATTACCTGAGGTATAGGCTTGGCTGTCAGTATTCCAAAACATCTTGTTGTATCCTCAGGAGGATATAGTTTTCGCCTCCTAAAATTGAGCTCATCAGGGAGAGGGGTAGTTAATACCATTCCTATTACATACAGATAACAGGGCTGATCAGGTTTGGGATAACTATCCCTCAAACATTCTGGAATCTATGACCAAAAAAAATAAAAAAAAATGTTAATACATTAAAATGACTTTAGCAAAATTTACTTAAATACTCACTGAAATTTACTTAAATTTCTTAAACAAACCTAGTATAGGATTTGTTCAGATAGATTTTTAAAATATTTTACTAAGCTAATTTGAAGATATTTCCCTAAAAGAATATGCAAATTTAACCTAATTTATCCAAACCTTTCCTTTGAGTTATAAAATAAGACCCATTATGACTGATCACCAGCTTACTTTGTAAAGTTGGGAGCAAAACAAGTCCTAATCAGCAGGGATCTGGGTTTTCCGTTTCCCATGGAAAAACAGAAAACCATGGATTTCCCATTTTTATCAAAGACGTGGATTTTCCCTTTTAGAAGAGAAACCCGTGGATTTCCCCCTTTTGCAAAGAGCTCAGCATGCTGGCGGAGTTCCAGCCTACAAGAGCAGTTTGAAAAAGGGGAGGGAAACCTTCAACCCTGCCCAGCAAACCTTGAGTCGCAAATACTGTGCTCCCCACCCTGCTGCCCTCCCCCAGGCCCTCTGGAGCACAGCGTGTGCAACTGGCATGGCAGGGTACAGTGGGGCCATCCACGAAAGCTGCCTGCCGCTGCAAACTGTGCTACCCTGGCCACACTTCCTCTGTGTGCACGGGGGCAGCGCACACCTTCCCTGTCCGCACCCCCGACACAGATCTGGGGGGCATGGGTCCTCCCCGTCCCCCAGGACTGCACACTGCCACTGGGAGCCAACCCCACCCAAGCCTGCAGGAGGCAGCCAGCAGGGGGTGAGCCAGCTCATGCTCCTGCTGTAGCAGTCACTGCCTTCGGTTGGGGTCAGGGGGCTGTGGACCTGGGTCCCTAGCCCCATAGCCCTGGCAGCTGGGGCCCCAACCAGCAGGGCAAGGGGCACAAGCAGGGCTGGAGGGCCATGGGGGGTGGGGGGGGCGCGCTATAGAGGGGCATTTAATTTTAACCACAGATTTTGTGATTTTTTTTTTAAAAAAATCAGAGAATGTGCAATTTTTTTTATCAAGGAAAACCAGGATCCCTGCTAATCTGGCACTAAGAGCACCGGACTGCCTGCTGGCAGAGTTAATTTACATGACTTCAAAAGTCAACAACTGTTCTAACTATGCTGAAAAAAAGTAAATTTCCCCTACTGCAGAACATAGAGATTGAATATCTATCAGATCCTGCCCACCTTTCCCAAGGTGGGCAGCTCTATAGACTTCATTACTAAAAAAAAAAAAAAAAAAGATTCATTTTTTAGATAAGCTTGGGTATATTTTCTGCTAAGATCCAGATCTATTACACTGAATTTTCTCAGCAGAATGGTTCCAGAACGAGAAGCTCATCCTTGAATTACATACACTGAAAAAGGTGCAAAGTATTAATCACTCCATCCTTCTTTGACAAAGACAACAGACCACAAAGATCTCTTAACTAAAAATGGCACTGGTTAGAATTTGGATGGCCAATTTGTAGATTTATTTGAACACCTGGTTTTGTGACAGCCATTAGGCTTCTCTACAGCTTTTCTGGTAAAAAGCATAACTTTCCTGCTCACATGTTTTGTCACTGGCCTTAAGGAACAGGATTTTATGCTTGATATATTTTATACACCTTAGAAATACTTCGTCTGATTAATCAAGATATATTCCTGGCTTTTGTAGCTGAACTAAAAAATATGGCCTTGAATTCTTGGAAAATTCATAAGTTTAATATCTACATTAAGACCGTTTCTCATAGATCTGAAGCGTGCCAAACCTTTTTCCCCAGATGTGAAGAGTTAGGAGAAAGCAAAGGAAAAGATTTTTGGATTCTGAGAAAAAAAAAATGGAGCTTAATTTCAGAATTAATGCTGGGCAAATTTGAAGTGTCACATTTTTTTAATGAAATATTTTACTGAGCCTTTCGAAAGTGTTTCTTATTCTGAACATTCACTGCCCAGGATAAGGAATACCAGTAAGGGCACCTGGACAGACGCAACATATTTTCGAAGTTTCAAACTGAAGAGTTCATAAACTGCTGTCAGAAACAGGTTTTTCTACTGCCCTGGAATATTCAACATACCTCTTAGAAAATGGCATCTTCCAATAAAAATATTCATGAAAAAACTTAAGGCACAGCACTGGTATAAATAAATAAGTGATTAGGAGTGAATAAAGATCATTTTCCCCTAAAATTTCTGGTTCAAGCTTAAAGCACATGAAGTTTTGTTCAAGTGGTAGTCAAGTTGTCAAAAATTAATAAAAACCAGCAAATTCTGCTGTGGAAATACCCATGAGCCAAAACTGCTGGGTACACCACAATAGTCGAGGTTAAAAACAATTTCTCAGACATTAGCAGATGTTCTTTACTTGTGATGCTTTAACATACTTACATAGAACTTCAAGTCTTTTGATACATTTTAGTTTCTTGGGGCCAAGCTTTCCCTTCCATTACATAAGTGAAACTTCATTGACTCCCACAGAGACTCATGGGTATAAGAGAAAATCTGGTCCACAAGCTTTCCAAAAATATGCAGTTTACATTTTCATTACTTCTCTCTCCCTCTCATATGCACATGAACTCCCTGTCACATTTTTTCTGGTTAAGAAAGCACAGAGACTCCTAGAACCATAGACATTAGGAAGCAGATGCATTTTTCTAGTCTTAACAATAGGCTTCTATAAAATTAACAGTAATTTCTCTCTGCATAGTTAAATTACAGGTGGCCCAAAATGTCAAATCCTGAGAAATGAAGGAAAAGGAAATCAGCCTCTAGAACAAGCTACCAATAATATGGAAAGCAAATGAGAAAGGAAGGGAAGGGAGCATATTGTTGATCTGATTGCTTGAATAATACAAGTGGCACTCAAACTTATAGGTGCACCAATACAACAGTCTAATATCGGATTGGTACCAATATAAAGAAAATAGTCTATATCGGCTATCAGCCCAAAGGGGCCTGTAACTGACCAATAAAATGCCCGTGCTGCGTGCAGCTGTAGCGCAGGTGGGAGCAGAGCCAGCAACATGGAGAGCTGCCTCCAGCTGGTAAGTCGAAAGGGAAGGGGGGGTGGGCAGATCAATGCCCCCCCCCAGTGAGGGAGGGAGTGAGGTAGGCGCTGCCTAGCCAGGGCAAAAGGAAGGTGCAGGGCAGAGCCGTGGCTTCTGGGGTGGGGGTGGCATGTGCCCCTGGATCTGTGTGGCACGGGGCAGGCGGCAGTAGGTGGGGTGGAGCCAGAGCCGGCGCTGCGCAGGGCTCTTCTTGCTGGGGGCTGGCCTTGGGTATCAGTACTGGCCCCTAAAGTCTCCATCGGTTCACTCCTACTCAAAATCTAAGGAAAAAATGGGGATATGGTCTCCGAGTTTCTATCAGCAACACAGGGCAGTATTTATATTGTGCTAGAGAAAGAATGGATATTACAGTGGGGAAATTTTTCAAAATTGGGCGGGGGGGGAGAAATCAAATTTCTACTAAAATTTCACAATCACTAGCTCTAATGAGTATGATTCACTATCCAGCTGATTAAATGCAGGCTTTTCTTCTTGGCATCATGAGTCCAAGCTGCCATGTAAAAATTAGTTTTCATTCCTCTGAACAGATCTACCTTAGCAACTAGAACCTAACAGTATTTTTCTCTTAAAAAAAGGGAGAAAGACAAGCACCTAAAGCTCAGCCCTTTTCATTTTACAACTTAAACAACAATCTGCTTAAAAGTTTGAAATGCATCATGAAGTACAAACTCAGCTTGCAAACTACTCTCTTTACAGACAAGTTAGAGACTTAAACTTAGTACGTCTTTTATTACTGCAAACAACAGAATGTACTCAATTGCAGAAACTGAATGATACTGACAGCTTTAGGGTAGCATTGCCTTCGTTTTGTAGAACCTGGTCTTCCTGGAACACTGGTTTCTTCTTCATCATGTAAATCAAGCTCCTCCTCATACTTAACCGTTTCTTTTCCAACTGGCATCAAGTGATCATCCAGTTCACCTAAATTTTATGGAGCAGGAAAGATGAATGTATGAATAATGGGGTAATACTATCATGTGCATATTTATGCACATATTTATGAACCTATTACCTCTTAGATGTCATGACACAAAATGCTACTGATAGCTGAACCCTTTCAGAATTGCAAATAAATAAAAATTTAAAATAGCCTCCCTAAGGTGAATTTGCCAAATAACTCAACTTTCTTTACCAATTAAAGACAGCATGGGACCAAATGATCTTATTAGAATGACTTGCATATACCAAGAAAAGAGAGCTATTGTGTTTTAGTGACATTCAGTAACAAACAATACTGTTGAATGTTAATTCAAACACTGGAGCTGGCCAAACTGCAATGCTGTTTTTCAAAATACCACAATGTTCTCTCTCTACAATAATGTATTTATTCAGTGACAAAATTTTACAGCCTGCCAAATCAAAATGTCCAATGTATCCAAGACTTCAGAATCCCTTTTCCTTTCAAAAGGTACAAAATTTTCTGTATTGGCTCACAGAATCTGTACTAATATTCAACAGAAAGTTTATTTTAAACTTAATATGACAAATAAATGTACATACAAGTTTAATGGAGTTTTACTTTTTGATCATGATGGTTCATCAGGATGAATCTTCTTTCCACTCGTTGGAATTCTCAGTCGCAAATATTTTATGGTTAATGACAACATTTTGTCTCTTAAAATGACTGAATTATACACTATATACATATGTTTGTTTTTACTAAAAATTTTATTTTTAAAATACAGTAGTTATTTTCTCATGGCTGAGAAATACAGCTTTCAAATTACATTGCAACTCTGAAACGTGACTTGCCTGCTGAAACATTTTTTGCATAAAAAGAATATCCAACATTAGTGCAACTAATACTGTGCTTATTTTGTTCAGAGATGATTCATTTAACAAGCTCAACTCTACACTTTTAGAAGGACATGTTAAAATTCTTTTGTTTTATGAACTTATCACAGAACACTGCTGTGGGCATTAGTGAGCCCACTATAAATTATACACATATTATAAACACTAGAAACATTTCCCTTCTAAAGATTTAGATTTCTCCTAATCAGAGATGCTTGTTTTAAAAAAAAAAAAAAAAATTCTTACCAATTTTGTGCAGTTTTTCACAGCAAATAAGGGCCACTACCCTCTCGGCCAACCTTGCACAACTCATTGGAGGACCCTAGAAATAGTTTAAAAACATTTTTAACCTGTATTTGGGTAGCACGTTATTTTTTACCAACTACACTAAATAAACAATTAGGATAATTTAGCACTGATAGTGTATAGGTTTAAAAAAAATGCAGCAAAGGACATTAAAACTATTCACAAAAGTGTCACCATGAATTCCTCTTATTCCAGTTTAAGGGGCCAAATGTTATTATCACTGAATAGATAACATAATACAGAAAGCATACATTTGCTTGTTAATAATTGCATAGGGAAAAATAAAGGTATGTTGTGCTGGCAACCAACTGTTTTTTAAAAAACCATCAACTTTTACATTATGCCTAGAATGAGGAAATGTAATTGTAGTACACATCATACTACACATAGCTATTTATGGTTTAAAACCTAGATTTACGATGCGGTTGCAAATATGCTATCAATTTTTTTATCCTACAAAGATATTCATATTATGCTAATTCTCAGCAAGTCCCCATGGCTAATATAGAGCCACAGACCTCTGGAGTATATCTGAATAAATAAATGCAACTGAACACAAGGATACAGGAAAAGAAGGTCTGCATCTTTGGGATGTACAGTAAAAGAAAGTGGTTGATAAAAATCAAATGAAGGAAGCAGAAGTGATCTGTCTACTGTTACAGAGTGCATTACAGTGAAAAAGCATGTCTGTGCTACAAAGTAATGCCAATGGAAAATTAATGTAACAGAATGCATGTACATGTATAATCACTTCTTCCCATCCCTTTCCTCTCCTGAGTACTTACAACAATTGAGGCTCGAAGAGGTGAGTTGATTGGCAGGTAGAGAGTTGAGTAAAATGTATGATCAGGTAGTTCTCGGGTTTTACACTTAGGAGCCAGATGAGTGAATGGATCACTTGGTAATCTAGCGCAGTACCTAATTTGGAAAAAAGTAAAACAAAATAAAAAGCCATGAGAACCTATCACACTAAATTTAAACACAAAATCACGTATACATCTCTCTCACACACACACACACACACACACACACACACACACACACACGGGAATCTCACCTCATTGATGTAAAAGGTATGGAAAGTGTTAGTCTTTGACTGTCCCAATATTAATATTTACTAAAGTAAAACGATTAAGTATATTTATCCATTACACATTTTAAAGCAAGACAGCAGAATTCCTTAAACTACCAAAAATTTGAATGTTAGGACTTGGAACAGTTTATGCAGTTTATTTCAGGCCGTTGATAGGCATTCATTTTAGTGGGTAAGAATTTCTGTGAAATGCCTAGTGCTAGGAAAATAGTCCAGGATTTGGTGTTTACATGCATTCCACACCTTTGGCTGGAAAGCTACAAAGGAGAACGCTCTAGCCAGGGGGTGCTAGTCAGCTCCTTAGGTTACCTCCCGTGCCCTTTGGGGAGCTCATTGTTTGACAGCCTGCCTTCTTCCCTGCTGGAGGAGTCAGGCTATCAATAGGCAGTTTTACAGCCAAAGGTTTGGGGAAGCATGGCTGAAGAGATGGCCTAGAGCTGACATAGAAAACAGATTGTTATGGGGAAATTCACAGTGCCACAGCCTATTCCGTTCTGTTCATGTTACTGAATGGACAGCTGTTGCATATACAAAGGCATTTAGTTAAAGGAAAGAGAGTGAACATTCCTCCTACCTATTGATGTGTCCAATAGCAGTGTTAATTGTGACTCTTGGACTGTTCTCATCTGGCCTCAAGACATATGGTGGAAAGACATCATCATCATCCACAATGGGTTCCGTTTCAGTTTCACTACTATCAACAGACTTTGAGCATTTGTTTCTCAGGATCTTAGCATTTTAGAAGAAAAGATCACAAAGAGAAAGAACATATTTTAATCCTAATCTAAACCACAGTTAACAAAGAAAGGGTATTTTCTTCTGGCTTCATACCTTCTCAATAGCTTTGTAGGTTTTCAGATCTTCTTCAAAACTTTTGATTTTGTCCGTGTCTGCTAACATGATGTAATTTGAGATTGGTGCCCTGGCTCTTCCTTTAGACTGCACATAAGAACGATATTCTGTGGGCAAATCAAAACGAACCACCAAGTTGCATTTTGGTATGTCAACACCCTCTTCTACAATACTAGTAGCAATAAGTAAGTTGGTCTCGTGTGCTCGAAATTTTCTAAGTACCTATGAAAGCAACCAAGAAAAGAACGTTTTAAAGAGAACAGTTCAATATATTTGTTAGGCAAGGCAATTCATTAAAAACCAAAAGTAATAAAAAATGCAAAGGGATGGAACCTTTGTTGTTTGTCATTAAAAAATAATGAGGCAGAAGTATAGCTTTCCACCAAAATAAACAATAGGAAATCATTTTATGATGCTTATAGCAAGAACATTTTAATCAGAAGAGGCAGTTGGCTCCCTATGAATTAAATTATAAATATAGGATTATATGCACCTAAAACAATGTGGGGATGTTTAACAACAGAGAAGAACCCACCTCCTTAAAACTTTATACTTTTTTTGGTTGTGCTGAAACTATCCTGTCTTCAGGATAAATCTAAAAATCAGTAATTTAAGAATAACCAATCAGCATTTCTGATGCTACAACATGACTCTCACAAACAGATTCTAGAAGTAGCTTGTCAATATTTACGTTTTAATTATCTGGGTTTAAGAAATGCTTTTAGAGCATCTGCTAAAGATCATAAGACGTATGTAAAGAAACTAAAGCAAGAAATTCACACTAAAATACTTATGGAGCGTTTAACTGCGAAGTTAGAGTATAGTGTAACATTCTAGAAAAGGAATCCAAAGTAAATCTAGTTAACTGAAAAGACTAATATAAGAAGCTATAGAGTATACCAAGAGAAACAGCTCCCAAGCTGCTCATAAAACAGAAAAATACTTGCTGCTCTCTATGCAGTTTGAAGGCCACTTTTTAAAACTTAATTTGTGGTTAAACAGTTGCCAAAAGTATTTATAGATATACATGGTCAGTTTATATACTAATTGCTGCTTTCAAGAGATTCAGTTTTGAAGCAGGAATAACAATTGATTATTTGTTAAATGACAGGTTCAGCTTTCTTTTTTCAATACTTCCTCATCATCAAAAACATTAATTCTCAGACTTTTAGTTTCTGCCGCCTACCTCCAGCCCCCAAAGCAGCCCACAACTGCCAGCATCCTGACTCTCTGGTCCACAGCCAGCCTCTTCCTTCAACACCTGCACAGCTCTACCACCTGTCTACTGACAGCCAGCCTCCCTCCCTGACTTCTTCCCCCACAATTCTGCGGACACCTGAGCTTAGTCTGCACATTAGTCTGCCCCAGAATGGAGGAAGAATTGTTATGTTTGCATAGTAATGTGCCTGGGATAATTTAATCAGTTCTGCCCATCTGCAAAGCCTCACTAAGACATCTTTCCTGCTTCCCATTCAAGAGGCAGCATGTATACTGCACATCCTTCATCTCAGCAGGACGACACCTGATGCCATGGGTATTTGAGGGAAGGGGTCAGCTAGCCTCCCTTTGCATCTACCCTTGCAGCCCACCTGCAGCAAAATGGTTGAGAACCCATGACCTATAAAACACTTTTAATATTCAATTCTTCAACTCAACATTCAAGTTCTTAAGTTAGCCCAGCTACTTTAAAGACATTATTTTAAAAAAAAATCATCAACTTTTTAAATAGACTGGCTACTAAATCATTTAGTCTCTGTTAACAACTGGCCTACCCTCTCTCTGTTTATTTGATTAGATTTACATGCTGCCCTTCCTAAAAGGGCCTCAGAGTGGCTTACAGTAAAACCCAGATGAATTATAAGGACAGTGAAATTTTAAAATGAAATAATATTTAGTAGAACAAACCGGGGATGGATCCCAGGGATGTGGTGGTGCAGTCTCACCTCTCCTTTGGCCATGTGTTACATATTCAGTGAGCTCTCTGAGCTCAATGGTATGTCAGCACAGCTCCTTCTGGGGCTGTGAGCTCATCAGCTGATCAACACGGGCTCTGGCTGCAGCTATATGAAAGTAGGGGCTCCAGTCAGAGCCTGCGCTGACCAGCTGTTCAGCTCAGAAACCACAGCATACATGAAGCTACAGTGGGAGCTGCACTGACATGCCAATGAGCCACACTGCCGAATCAGGTGTGGCCATGCCACCCTTGCTGCAAAGCTTAAACCAAGTCTTGTAAAATACAAAATAATGCTACAAAAAAATCTCACCATGCACACATCCCACATAAATGCACCACAGAACAATATTAAGGATCCCGGCCATTAATATACAGAAACAAACAAACAAAAGCAAACTTTAATTAGTCACGTCACCCAATAATTTAACAAATAGGGATTCAAGACACTGACAACATTCCATTTATATAACTTTAATATCAAGTTAAAATGTTTCTATTAAGAAAGTCTGACTTAAAAAAAAAATTAAATAAGGTAACAGTATCAAAGTATATCAAACTAGATATTATAAGGGTTGAGGTACAATCATAGCATTTATAGTGGGCTTCATGAATTGGCAATGCAAAATGTAGTTCTGAAAGTAATTTTTACCTAAGGGACTCAAAGTGAACACTAAGACCACAGGTTTTCATTCTACAGGAAGCTCAATGTAAATCTGTGCTAATGATCAGCACAAACTGTTAGGACAGAAGATACACTAAAGCTTAATATTCTAAACAGCAACCAGGAAATCCAAGAAATATTTTATCTGAAAATAGTAATATACCGCTGTTAATCCACTGGAGGAGAATTAGAAGGTTGATGATGTGACAAGTGGAGAAACTGGTTTTAAAGACCACTTTAACATCTATCCATTGTGTAAGCTGACAAAGCCATTTCTCCAGACAGACGTGGGGTTTTTTTGTTTTGTTTTTTTAAGAACGAACATCTGCATCCCAAATACGTCTGCAGATTTGTTAAGTCAGGGTAACTCTTGGGCTTCCAGGAGTTATCGCAGACACAGATTTTTCCTGCAAATGAAGTGATTATGAAGGTAGTGCTAATTTCTCTCATTTTCAATTCATAGATGCTAGCTAGATGCTAGGGTCGGAAAGGACCTCAATAGATTGAGTCCGACCCCCAAATTAAGTTACCTCTTCCTGTTTTCTGAATTCCACTTCCATCTGTTTGTTACGGGGTTGATTCTTTCCAATGCCGTGTCCAGTTATAAAATTGCTGCTGATGTAGGCCAGCTCTGGATCTTGTTTACCTGCTTCCTTTATCAATCTAAGAATATCACACACATTTTACAAGTCACACTCAGCCGAGAAAGGAAAGTGTTTTTTTTTGTTTTAAGACCTGCATTAAAAGTGGAAATTTCATAATCAAGTACTTCTCCAAATGTAAAAAAAATGGCCACATTGTTCTTTTTTTTAAAAAAATGTAACTTTAAGGGGAAAACTGCTGCAAACATAACAAAAAGTGTAGAAAAAAAATGTAGGAGTGTGTGTGCGCTATATGAGATTTAAAGTGTTAGAATTACGTACCAAAAGGCCAAGATTTTCAAAAGCAACTTGTGATGCAGGTGTTCTTCAATTTCTAGGTATTCATTTTCATACATTTCAAAAAGGTTTCCACTTAAACATAATAGTGACATCTGTAGATGAGTTGTCAGAAGGCTAGACTGAACCCAGGATCTCAGGATCTAAAGTAAGCCTTTACTGTCTATGCAACAAGACCCAGGGCTCTGTTAGCTCAAAAGCTGTGCAGACTCCTAAGTATCTGTGGGTCTTGTCACTGGAGGGAGACAGAGTGCCACACTAAGTGAGCATGGAGTATACCTGAACAACTTGAGACGTGCAATGTTTAGTTTCCCATTATGTACGACTTTCCTACTCCATCAAGCCATACAGGCCTATCAAAGATTGTTAACGTCTAGATACCTTAACTGGTTTTCTAACAATGAGTCCATAAAATCTGAAAGCATCTTACTTAGAAAAAAATAATGATCTCAAAATAAAACATTTAATTTTGATAGCCAAGATCTTTTATGAAAAATTAATTATACTCTTTATTTCAACTATAAAAATGCATTATATGCCTACACGTCTTCATATAAAGCAGCAAGACAAGCAGAAAAAACTAAAAAAAATTCTTACACAGAAGTGCATTTTCTCCCGTTTCCCTGAGATGTGCAATTCAAAACACAAGTTAAAAAATACCTACAGCAATTAGATGCATGTTAAAAGCATGTTAAAGTTACTAACGTTTTATGATGCATGTGAATTATGTCTTTTGCATTTGTAATTAGTAGGTGGAAAATGATGCGTCTATTAAAATAAATTATGCTGTCAGGTAATTCTTTACTAAAGAGGGATTTGACTCACAAAACGAAAGGGAAGCAAGCAAGGCTTTAGGAAATGTTTGCCATTCTTAAAAAAAAAAAAAGGAGCTTACAATAACAAGAACTCCACTGTATAGTTTTAATTAGGTGGCTATGAAGCAAACCTCAAAATAACCTGACAGAAAGGTCAAATGGGATATTCAGGAAATAAGCAAGTTAAAACACTTTGATCATTACTATGTGTAGTAGTACAGCCCACAACAAGGGTGGTCAACTTATGGCACATCTGTGCCTAGTGGTACAAGCAGCCTCTGTGCAGCTTGCAGCCAATTGGGCAGGGGGCAGGGAGCAAAAAGTAGAGTGGAAGTTTAGGAAGGGGAAGGGGATCTAAAGTGGAATTTGAAAGGGGTGCAGGGCAGCACCCTGTGGCAAGCCTGCCAAGAAGGTTGGCCCCTGCTTGTAGCATATGTGCTACTTTACGAAAAGTAGTAAAATGGCTCTATAGTGCATTACCTTTAAGCTTGATGTAGATATTTATGTTTTCTGGTGGAACTGAAGAGTGGCTAAGACTAATAAGGCCCAAAATGTTTTGGGACCACCTTATTTGGGAGATCTGCCTTTCTCCTTGTGCCCTACAACAGTGATTGTATAAGAGCAGCTAATGGTCTGAGCCTTCTCCGCTTAAGGGAAAAGAAGCTTGCAGCATATTCCCCATGAAAGGCCTTCTGCCCTTTCCTGGTCTTCCAAATAGTTTGCAAACCCAATCTTTTTTAATACAGCTCTTAGAAGATAGAAGAGTTTGATGCTGATTTTCTCCAGGGTGAGTTTTGGGAGGAAGTCACCTTTTGGAAGAGGAATTAAATGCCTGATATTAGTTTTATATTTTATTCCCTATAACTTGTGTCAAGGGTACCTAGAATCCCTAATGGAATATTCCATTTCAAATTTACTCGATTTCTAATTATGAAGTTTTGATAAATATTTGAAAAAAAATTAAGCATCAGCCTATACTCACTTTTACTGGGAAGCCCGACTTGAATCCAGTAATGCATTAACAAGAACATGCATACTACAGAGTGCAATAAAAGGCAGAGAAAATGGATTCGAACCACTAAAATTCTATGTGTGAAAATGTAAGGTTCAAAGGAAATGTATTAAAACATGTATTCCTATATACTAAATATAGGATATTCCATTTTGTCTTCAGAAAAGTCAAACCACAGACACAGAACATTTAAGTGAGAACCAAAATAAGCTAGGGGGTAATTAAAAACAAACAAACAGCAGGGTCTAAAAAGATGTGGGAAATGTAATAGCTGAGTTAAAACTTTGCTAATATTTGTACATATTAATTTGATTTCCTGCATTGTATTTTGTGTCAACCTAATTCTGGAAAAAAAAAAAAAAAAAAAAAGAGTACCTTTTCCAAAATACAACACTTCTCTTCCTCAATATCCATGACATTAATGTACTCTCCATTCTTCTCAATGTTAGAGCAATACTGTTATTTTTAAAGTTTTACCTGTTCAGGACGACTGCTGTGTATCTTCTTTCCACAAAAATAATTCCACATAAAATATTAGTAAAGGGAGAAGGAAAGTTTGTTTCTGGCTTCTCTTTCTCCTCAATTTCTTCATCCTCATCATCATCTTCAGAATCACTCCAAGAAACATAATTATCTTGATTCCTATTGTTATACCACTCAACACTTTCAAACTGCTGCCGTTCATATGGTTTATATTTGCGCAATATTTCAAGCAGTTTTATTACTTTTGGGGTAACGAATTTCAGGTCAAGTGAGGCAGGTGAGAAGTGCTCTTCACAGAGTGCATGTATTTTCCTTAGGAAAGTGTCTGTAAACAATAAAAATTTCCTGTGCCGCTCCTCCTGCTCATGTTTGATATATTTCTGTAACTCTCTCACCATCATTCCAGCTACCTTATCTGCACACCAGGGTCCCAGAACAACCAATACAGCTCGGCAGTCTGACAGTATCTACAATAAATGAATTCAAACATTAGTTCAGCATGGTACATTGCAATTTACTAAGACGAAGTACAGACATCGCACATTTACTACTACTGTATCAGTGATCAGAAACCAGTCTATATCTATAACAGAACAGAAGTTCGGCGCACACAGACTGGTTTAAAAATGGCAGAACCTGGTCTAGATTTGTGCCCCCCCACCGAAAGGCAAATGTACGTTTCATTTGCTACCAATCTAAAACTACACTGCTGACAGAAAACCATGTAGCCTACAGGAATTACACCTCAGGCTTTTTGAACGCCTGTACCTAGCCTAAGCATATGTTGGGCTTTCATTTCTCACGTGAAACTTATCTGCTCTGTAAGCATAATAGTGTAGGGTTTCTTTGCAAAGAGGATCTCCACTTGCATTTTAGAAGATCCTGAAAATGTTGTTTTAGAAAAGCTTAAAATACTAGTTCAGCAGAAATCCCTGCCAAAAGGAACTGAACTTAAATTCTCTCTCTCTCTCATGCTTTGACAATTGGGATTTAATTACTATTTCATATGGTTTGGAATTTTGCCTCAAAAATGCTGCTAGTATTGCAATGTTTTATAGGGTATTTAGGTAACAGTGAATGGGCAGTATATACCCTTGAGTTTACTGCAACAACAATTTTATAAAAAGGAAATCTTTTTAATAAATATTTTAAAATTTCATTATTTGGTATTAAATTTCTTGACAAAATATCAATAAGACAACAATGCAGCCGGTCAGTAGTATTTAATCAGGTCTTATGAAGTGTGTTCAGTATTCAGTAGTGTTTAACCAGTAATTAGTAGATTTCAGTAGATCTTATGAAGTGCATTTAGTATTCAGTAGTATTTAACCAGATCTTATGAAGTGTGTTCTCTCAAAAGGAAGCCATTTTAATTAAATATATATATACTCAGATATATTTTAACTAACATTTAAATTCCATTTCAATTAATTTATACAGGGGCTAGTGGCCTTCAACATGCTGGATTTTTTTTTTTATTTCATCAAGTGGAAAAAGCTACAAAACCATTGCATCCATCATGACATCCCTACATAGTGTTATGATGATACTATATCACTAAATACAATTCAAAACCCATCATAGGCTGGTGCGTTATAATAGTGACAACTGCAATATCCTGTCTGTTTTGTGATACAATTTGCGGTGGCTCTATGAAACTACTTAAATCTTAATCTTTCATCTCATTTCTTCCCTTCCCCTCTATTCCCAACTGCTTGGAGGCCCAGGAAAAGCTACTGATGATGTGCACCTGCCTCTACTCTCTTGTTGCCAAAGTCTGTTTGATAGGTAGTAAAGACATTGAGTTAGATCTAATAAAACCACAGGCAGAATTCAGATACTTAAATCAAAAGTTGCAGTCCAAAAAAAACCCTTTGCTAGATGTTGCCTATCTGGGAGGGAGGTGCAAATTAAACAGCTCAATACCCAGATCATGCTTACACCAAACTGGGATTCAAGAGGTAGGTAATTCTCTCTCCTCAGTCACCTGAGGAAACTATTGCATTCTTGGAGCAAGCTTAACACACTGATAAGTTAGCTCCTTACAAAATGCAACTGTCACTTTTTTTTTTTTTTTTTTTAAGAAGTAATGGCAGTACCCTCCTGCTTCATATACAACCAGCCAGTGGCTAGAGTAGTCACTCAAAGCAGGGCAGGCAACAGTGGTGGCAGTCCCTCGATTCAAGGATGACAGTCTTCTGGTAGATAGGGAAGTCATTGATGAGTCTGGAGATGACTGAAGAGGCCAATCTGGGAGAAAATGCAGCAAACAGTTCCACGAGGAAGCACTGAATCCTAGCGACGTGAGGTCACAGCTCTTTTGTCTTTCTCATCTGTCTGCCTTCATAGTGAGATGAGTCTGCTTGAAATTACTGATACCTTGTTGTATTTCATGGTGCCACTGGGGATGATTCAACACTCGAGTCTTCCATGCATTGGTGTTGAACCTAATTTCTTCAGATTGGTCTTCAAGGTGTTCTTGAATCTTTTCTTTTGCCCAACTCTAAAGCAGTAAACACTCGTGAGGTGGGAGTATAAGACCTGTTCCAAGAGCCTTTTGTCAGCCATCCTTAAAAGATATCCTGTCAAACGGAACTGGTGCCACATAAACCTGGCATGATGCTGGTGGTGTTCCCTCGAGTCAGAATGCTGGCATTCATTCTTCTGTCCTTCCAACTGATATGGAGGATTTTCCAAAGACACTGCTGAAGGTAACATTCCAAGGCTTTCCCAAATGCAGTCCAGGTTTCACACCCATTCAACAGGGCAGGGATGACAACAGCCTGGTAGATGAGAAGTTTGGTTTGGGCTTGAATTTCTCTGGCTTGGAAAGGAATTTAACCTACTTTCCCATTTCCTAGATGAGTGTTCTAAAGCACCTGGTTGTTAAACCAGGTTCCACCATCAACTGTTCTTGTAAAAAGCAGTGAGCCCTCCTCAAGTCTTTCAAAAAGGTTGTAGGTGCCTGAACTCAGTAGAGAATTCCAGCTTGTGGACCTTAAGCAGATGAAGATATCTCTGCTGCAAAGCAAGATGCTCCAAGTCTTAGAAATGGACAAGACTTTGGACATTCCATGGTACTCAGCATTTCCTATTGCCTACTGAATTTGGGATAGCCTGGGAATAATGCATCCAGCATTTGTGCAAAGGTTTGGACTGGAGGATCTTGTGGTCCTTTCTATGATTCTACGAGTCTAACACAGGATTCTGGATACTACTTGAGGGAACAGATGGCTGAAAGTTAGGCATTGGAGCCCAATCTCACATGCCTGAGAAATCAGTTAGCCAACTGAAGTACCTAACTGTTACATGACTAAGTCCTTTATTCAATGTAGCCCAACGCGCCTTTGATTGAAGAGACCCAACATTTGCAAGAGCTGAAATGAAGCAGAAGAGCCCTAGATATAGTTTGTAACTTACTCTCATCATCCTGTAAATTATTGGGGGCAATTTTTCAGAATACTTCCCAAAATACCCTTTCTTCCTTTCATTAAAGTATTTAGGTTTAAACTGGAGAAGCAGCTGGGGTGTCATATTCTTGACTACCACAAGAAGGAAGAACCAGCAATGTCTATAAAAGATATAATGTAATGGTATAGAATAAAAGGAAAACAGGACTTCAAGATAACAAACTGGACAACAGTTCTAAAGGACAAGAGTTAATTGAAATCCTGGCCTGCCTCATGCTAACTGGAGAGTTTATATGAAAATTCCTCACAAGTAGCTTGGAAAATTAAGATTAGTTCTGTTAATACACTTAAGGCTAGCTGTACTAAAATAAACATTTCAGCAGTGAACAGGGAAAGCAATGAATATGCAGTGATGAAAAATTAAGTATGTTGACATATTGCATTTTATAAGTGTGTTAAAGTCCATACCTGTTTAGAAATTAATGTAGAATCTCTCTCTTTAGAATGTACAGATATGTTGCAGTCATTTAGAAAGTTAAGTGCTTCATCCAATTCCTTTAACAGTCTTTCATACAGGCCACTTTTGTCAGTATATGGTCCACAATCTACCACAATTTCACATGGCTGAGAAGTATATCTTCATTGTGAGGTGGTGGAGGAGGGAAAGAATAGGTCAACTATAGATTTGGAAGTCAAAAAATGTTTTCAACTACAAAGATTATGTATTAAGGAGGTAAAAAAGGTAAAAACAGCTTGCAGATTTAAAAAAAAAAATTCTTCTTAATGGTAAAACAGAAAACCAACATTTTATGATTATACATTTCATCAAAAATAGTCATATTGCCTACCTCAAGTACAGCACTTTTCACCAGTAGATCTCAAAGTACTTTAGAAAGAAAATCAGTATCATTACCATCATGTTACTGATGGGGAAACTGAGGAACAAGCCATGCCTTCTCTGTGCAAGTTAAACTCACATGCCAAAGGTTATTGGTTACTTATTTTTTGGTAACCAAAAGACCACTGTGATTTGGTCTTTTGAGAAACAAATGCAATTTACACACTATGCACAAAGCTAAATATACATTTTTTATTTTTCAGGGCTAAGCGCTGGCTCTTCAAGAGTGACAGAGCTATACAGCAAGGTGAGCTTCTCAAAAGCACATATTTCAAGGAAATTCAGATTAAGGGAGTTTTTTTAAATGTATCAAAGTGAATAAAGCATTTAAATTACCTTTTACTTTGACACGAACATAAAGGTAGATAAAGAATGTAGTCAGTAGGGCCAAGTGTGCAATTAATGTTAAAACAACAACATAAGTATTAATTGATGAATATTTCCATTGCATTACAAACAAGCAGAGCCTCATCTTGTCCTTTATTTTGATAACAAGCACAACATTCCCGATTCTGTGCGTACTCATAGAAGATGGTCCCTTTTCTGTCATGACATTTCTGAATGGATTTTATCACTTCTCCCACTCCTTCCCTCCTCCTCCTCTCCCTTCCCTTCCCTCTTTCCTGCCAACATAGCAACTATTTTAAAAATATGGAAGACCTCTAGATCTGTAGGATCCCATATTGGAGACGCTCTGAAATCCTACCCAACCGACACTTGAGGCTACAGCAGTTCTCATAATGTGCAAGTTACTTTCCAAATATAACATGCAGTCTGTACTACAAAGGAGTTGCTTTCTGAAGTGTTTTCAACAGAAGGCTTCACAATTCATTTTAAAATTATGCAAAGACTCTGACAGCTCCTAAATTTAAAAACTTCTGTAACTTACTGCTCAAGAAGTGATTCAGTAAAATTTTAATAAAGTAGTAGGTACTGTATATACAATTTTATAGATACAAATACTTTCATGTAATTTTTCAAAATAAAACATTGCCACTAAGTGTTCTTTCCTTGTGATTCCAATATGAAACACAGGCATGATATTTAACATCTCAAAACTGTAAACTGAAATATACCTGTCTAAGACCACCAAGTCAGTTGCAGTTTCTGCATTGCTCTTTAGGATTTTCTCCAGT
>NW_005842150.1:287038-302689 GCF_000455745.1 Alligator sinensis | reverse complement strand
TCACATTTCCCATTTAAAATGGAAGCAGTTAATCCCAAAATTCGAGGACGCAAAGGACAATTCTCACAAATCTGTGAACAAACCGGAACAAGCATAAGACAATTCCACCACCTCTGCATCTTGACTGTAACTTTAACAGAGGTATCAAGATACCATTTTGTAAAGTAGTATTTCAACACAAGCTGTTAGAAAAATAATCTAACTCCTTACCAGCTATCTTCCTTATAACTGAATTAACTAGCTAAACCTTAAGCTAATGCAAAAATATATATATAAAATTAAATAAAAAAGTTAAACTGAAAAAAAATTTTTTTAATATTCTCCTAAACGTTTTTAAAAGTTAATTTCTGCTATTCTTCCACCACCTACAGATATGCATGGAAACAAAAGCAGGCGGAAGATGTCTTTGCAGCATTACAAAATGCCTTACTCAACACAGAAAAAAATAAAATCTACCACACAGTAGGTAAAAAAAAAATAAAAGGGCTGCTGTTCTTAACCTCCAGCTTTAATTGGTTACCTCTGGTGCGATTCACAATGAAAGTCTGGTGCCGCAATCTAGAAGAGCAATACAAATCCTACCTAACCATGTAGGTAACTGAGTTACTTATATCAGCTACTTGGACAAATCAAGTTCAGCTACTGTGCATGACACAGGGTGTCATCATATGGGTTCAACTGAACCACTGCATCTCTCACCTAAGGCTTTTTAGGATTCACAATTCAGTAAGTGTACACAAAGTATGCCTAGAAGCCAGAACCATTTCAATTCAAAAACGAGACTGGAAGAAAGTGTTGCTGATAGTAATGGTGGTGACTTTTTATATAATAGCCTTGTGATTAGACTACTCAAAAGCCAGGTTTCCCACTTCCTCTCTAATTCCCTCATGAACCTGAGAGGATCCAAACATACATTTCCCACCTCTGAGATAGGGCCTCTTTAGCCCTCCTGTTCTAGCTAAACTACTGTGTAAAATGCAATGGCAAGACACAGGGAGCCACAGAGAGAGCAAGCAAGCAAGTAGGAGTACTACTAATTGTAATGAATGTATTACCCTGCAAAGGAGAGGGTGTAGGTCCTAGGCCCTGCTTCAAACACTATACATACATTTGGTATTAAAGAGTCATTGGAAAAATATATGCAATGGATCTGGCAGCAAGGACTGGAATCCAGGACTTTTCCCGTCCCAGGAGAGTAGCTTCCTTTCTGAGCTACATTCACACAAACCTTACTTGCACTCTCTGTGGCTGCATTTCATTTTTGCAAGGAATTATGCATCCCTTTATGCAAAGTATCCCAAGTTTCAACAGACAGAGGTAGAGACTGCCCATGTCCCAAACATGCTTACGGATCTAAATCTGGGAGAGGTGCAATGCCCTTCTCAAGGAGATGCACCCTATCTCGACAGCATTACTTAGTGACTGGCTTAGGTATAAACCTGCTCAGCGCGCCCAATATTAAATTCCTAACATTCCCCCCCCATTTAAAGTGTAATGTAGCCTGGGTTTATTAATTTAGCTCCACATCTGCATACTTGAGTTTTACATGTAGTGATGCTGATTCGTGCCACCCTAATTACCTTTAGGAATGTTGTTCTTAAATACATTTAAAAATTGATACACTGGCACCACAACAATATATTAATGTTAAGCAATAAAGCTCTTGGAATAAATTATTTAATCAATAAATGGAACAGCTCTTTTCTAATTAATGTAATCAAGAACATATATCAACATTAAACTAACAATTTTATGAAAGGCTACATTTCTGAATAGTTAAAGCTGCGACTATCTGCTGGGTCATAAAACAGTAACCACAATCCAATGATTTCCTTTCTTTTTATAGCAATGCATATAAAAAATGGTTTTAGGCACCAACACTGATTGGCAAATCAGTTTTTTAGTAATTAAATTTGCTACATGTACTTCAGTACATGAATTAAATATGCTAAGGATAAGACATTTAAATAATGGTAACCTACTTTCATAATTTCTCGATATGGATGGTCCTGGATTGCAAGATGGCATTCATCAAACACCAGAAGGTTAATGTTTGAAAGAGATAAATATTCATTTCTTAAAATATTCAAAGCAATGTGACACGTCATAACCAGAACCTAAAATAAAGAAAAATGTAGATCATCTTAGCAAAATCTTTACAGAAAGAAGGAATGATCTTTGTTAGACAATATTAGCAGTTACTAAATGCTACTATTCATCAGTGCACACCAATTCAGGACAAGGTGAAACAAAGAACTCAGCACATGACCATGAAATACCTTTTAGCAAGTAGTCCAGCACAAGGTAAAATATGTACCTGACCTCCACCAAATATATGCCTAGCCAAAAATCAATATAAAATTGTACCCCACAGTGAAACTGGGACAGACTCTGGGATTTGTGCCTTCATATGTAGTGAGGGCATGGTCTTCCTTGGATTTCTTGAATGTATTTAGCAACCCCTACAGTGGCAGGACACTAACAGTGACTTCAATCACCCCCCGCTTGAACAGTGGCACGTCAGGGTGTTTTCTGGTGTCTTTGGGCTACATGCGCCTTGTAATGGGTAACCAGATTTTTTTTTGTGGTTTTAGGAATAGGTTAAACAGGCACTTGTATGAGATGATTTGGATAGAATTGGTCCTGCCTTGAGCCGGGAGTTGGACTAGATGACTCCTGAGGTCCCTTCCAGCTATACTTTACTATTCTATGACAGTGTTTCTCAACCTGTGATACACATACCCCTGGGGCAGGGGGTATGTGGGTGCCGCGTTTTGAGTTTGGCTCCCCGCCCCCCCGGCGGGCTGAATGCGTCTTTGCCCGTTCGGGTCAAAAATTCCAGCTGTCACCCCTCCTGCAGCATCTGGCGTGCCAGGGCTTTCACTCCCCGCCATCATTGTGCTGGGGGGACAGGGAGGGAGGCCCTGAGCAGGCTGCTTTGCCTTGGGACATGGTCCGTGATGAAAAGTGGGACTTGGCTTGTGGCAGCAAAACCAAAAGTTCCATGGTGGGACTTCCACCCACCATGCTGCATCAATTGGCAAGGGGTACACAAGGTACCAAAGGTTGAGAACCACTGTTCTATGACACACGCGGTAGCATAACTATGGGTGGGTAAAACTGCACAGGAATTGACCCCAACACTGCAGAGTTCCCATACCCATGCCAGTAACTCTAAAACAGTCCCTAGCTGCTGCTGCTTTAAAAATCAACACTCAGGGCAGGCAGAGCACATGGTGTTTAGGAGTTCCCAGCATGGGTAAGACTGTTGACCACTACACCCCACATCCCAACTCTTGCCCCCACCAGTGCTCTCTGAATGTGCCATGCCCCACTCCCTGAACTGTTATTCCTAATATGTAACCTAAAACTCCTTAATTGCAAGTTGTTCCCATTATTTCTCATCCTGTCATAGAATCATAGAAAATTGGAAGTGACCTCAGGAGGTCATCTAGTCCAACCCCCTGCTCAAAGCAGGACCATCCCCAACTAGATCATCCCAGCCAAGGCTTTATCTAGCCAGGTCTTAAAACTTCCAAGGATGAAGAATCCACAACCTCTCTGGGTGACCTGTCCTTCGTAAGTAGACAGTACAGTGGGTCACAATCCTCTTTGGGAAGTAAACAGCATTGGAAAACATCAACTGAATAAATAGTCTTCTAAAGTAAAATGTAAAACTAAACAGCTTTCTTACACAAGGATTTGTGCTTACCTCAGACACTAGAAAACTGGTTACTCTGGAATCATCAAGAGCATATACTACATGCCTGAATGAACCTGACTTGCAGTGGGGGTCTTTTTGGTAGGCATGCCACAAATTAGCCCTGCACCCTCCATGAGAATCACTGTGATCCCTTTCCCCTAAACAACCTGATGCTCTGCTTTTTGCTCCCTGCCCTATCTGCTACTGTGCTGTTTGCCCCCTCCCTAAATCACATAGAGGCTGCGTGTACCACAGGGTGGACACATGTAGACTATTGAATTAACAAGTAAACAAAATATTAAGAAATTCTGATTACCTTTCAATTGAGATTTTTCATGTTCTCATCATGACTAAGAACTAGCTATAATAGTTACATAATTCCCCGCCTGGAAAACTCCTTTTCACATCTCATTGTCATCGCTCACCATCAATCCTTATGGTAGTGCAACTGAAAAAGTAGAACTGAAAGACCAGTTTTTCCAAGGAAAGACTTAAAAAGTGTCTTTGAATATTTTTTCTTTATAGCTGCATCCAAATGCCATAAATATGCTGAAATTTACAGTGAGCACAAAAGGGACACAGTATTTAGGTTAGGTATAAAGTTTCTTCCCAAGATGTACAGCACTGTAAATTTTTAATTTAAGGAAGCTCATTAATTCATCTTACCTGATGTTTACAGAATTCTTGGTTCCATTTTTCCTTTGTCCATGATTCAGTTATTTCTAAACTTGAATATTCTCCCACCTTGAGATCTGAATGGGTCCTGACGGCAGACACTTGCTGAGCAACTTGATTTGCTTAGGGGGGAGGAGGGAGAGAAAAAAAAAAAGTTTTTCTCCTCTCCTTCTTAACTGTACAATAGCAGAGGGATTTTACCTGATTTAGTCCTTAGGGTACATGTTATTGTATGTATGACTTTTATAACAACTTATTTAGAGAGCATTAAAGTACACATATAAAGCGTGTAATCTGGATGTACACCTTTTTAAGAAAACAAGTTCAATGACCAGACTGTAAAACCAAGAAATTAAGACATTAAAAAAAAATATCAAAGCAAATGGCCCTTCACACATTTCCAAGACCTAACTAAAGTAATAGGGAGGAAAAGGGTCACTGCTACCAATCAGAATTAATATGTACAAAAAGCAGAAGGCAACCATCCCACCTTTTATGGCAACTATGTCTCACTGAATAAATGTATTTTTATTCAGTACTGTTGTGCAACATGTCAAAAACAAAAGCTAATCACTTTGCTCCATTTTCAAATGAGGATTCGCTTAAGGGGAAAAAAGAACATCCTTACCAGAGTTGACTAAGAACACAGTTCTCTTTCCATTTTTGTTGAAGTCTCCCCTGATCTGATAGGACAGCTCTTTAGTGAGTAGTACTGCAATAAAAGTCTTCCCTGAGCCAGTGTTTAAACAGACTATAGTATTATGATCCAAAGCTGCTTCAAGCAGCTCAACCTAGATTTGAGAATGATAGTCATTATTTGTGCAAGGGAACTAATACAAGACATTGATCAGAAAGCAAAAACATCCACAAGTTGTACGTGTACAAATAGCAACTAAACCAGAAAAAAAAAATCATTCTATTCCCATAAAATCACCACTGGCTTTATAGGACAAAAAAAATGTATTTACTATATAATATATTGACAAATTTCACTCAACTCAGGAAAAGAAGCCATCTGTTCTAGACAAATTTGGCTTATAATGTCCTCACTTTGCTACTACTATAAAAACCTTATGAAATAAATGTTTATCCATTGTAATGATGACCCTGGTTAGGCTGCCTGCAGTAACTGAACCCAGAGTCTCTGCACCCAACAGTATGACTTCTACTTGTTCAGTAAGAACAAAGCCAATTAACTCGATGGCAGCTAAAGGCTCAAATCTCTATGATCTCTAATGAAGCCACCAGAGGGGCACAACTAGCTGCATTTTGTTAGCATGCCTTCTGCACAAACTCCTGTATTAATTCTGTATTTTGTAATAAGTATGTGAATCTAACTACTCCAAAAAAGGAAAAAAAAATAACTCCTGAAACAATATTAATCAAACAGCTGGATGACCAGGAATTTTAAATAATTTGGTTTCCCAGGCCATTAAACAGCTATTTCAGGACACTTGTTTACAAATATAGCAAAATAAGACACAGTACTATTGTGGCATCCGTTAACAGGTTGCTTTTCTGTAACAGCAGCCATTTGATTTGTAACGAATGCCCTGCACTCCAAGAGGACTTGACTACATGAACATTATGCAATGTTTCAAACATTAAGAAGACTGAGTACTGAAATGAAAGGCATGCAGTGGGATGGGAGGGGACATGTACCACATCAAAATCAGTTTCATAGAACTATTTTATAGCCACGTGATATATTTCATTTCCACTTCCTGTGGACAATAAAACAATATTAGTATTGTCATTAGTACCTGATATTTTCGTGGTGTGTAAATGTTATCGTGAATTGCTTCTTGTTGCCATGGTAGTCCAAAAAAAGGACCCATTGGGGAGGAAGCAGGGGTCATGAGCTGCAGTCCTGCCATGCTGAGGGATTGCAAAGCAGGGCTTTCCATTCATTCATCCAGTGTTTCTTTCATTGCATTTTTGTTCCAGCACAGCTTACTAAGAGAAAAACAGCAAAAAACAAACATACACACTAAAATCATGGATAATAATAAAAGTAACTTCTCCTTTCTGCAGAAGAAAACCTAAAGCAAAAGAAACCTTTCCCAACTAACCTACGTTTTTACAAGGAAAAAAAAAAGTAGCATCAAGTTCATTCTCTGAACTTGACTGTATTCTGTTAGCATTCCATTTATAACGTCCCCGAATATATTCAATTATGAGAAGTTTAATCACGGGTTTTTTTTACTTCTGCTGTAAATGAAAAATGTAATTTTGTAATTCTTGTAAAGAATGTGTCTATTAGTACACCAACACATTTTCCCCTGAGACCTTTCAAAGTTTTACATAAATCTGAGAGGCCACCTTAATAGCCCCAAAATACCTTGGAATATTTAATCATCCCAGTTGAAGTACTCAAAATGTGGAAGACCCCGATCCAAAAACCAAAGCAGAACAGCTCTAATAGGAGATATTCTCAATGACTAACATCAGACTAGCCAACAGTTAGTTGGCTATGACGTTCATCAGGCAGACCAGGGACTTGAACTTGATTTTCCCCATACACCACATGATTACCCTAACTCAGTGGTTCTCAAACTTTTTAGTCGGGGCACCCTCCACAACCTTTTTGAATTTGGTGCCATCCCTTGTTGAGAACCACTGTTGTACTGCCTCTGCTGACCTCAGTGGTTCTCACCGGGGTACTGCCATGAGCACCTACCTGTATTAGGGTTTTCTAATAAACCTAAAGCAGCCATGGGAGGCAAGAGAGGCATTTCACCCTGACTGTGGTGGCACTCATTTCACTGCATCCCTGGAAGGTTCTTGCAGGACCCCAGGGTGCCATAACACCACTACCCTAGCTGCCTGGCTACTGTTTGTCAAGTTTGGGGTGTGGGGTCTCTTTCTTAAAAAACAATCCCTTTTTCAAATAACATTTTCTCAAATCTAAAATACATTCTTATAACAAATTTCAGGTTTCAGCCAACTGACAGTTTCCAAAAAACAACAACAACAACAACTCTAGTCAGACATTCCAACCAGCATTACATACATTTTCTTTGAGCAGGACCAAAAATAGCAGAGAAAAGATTAACTGGAGCAGGACAAAGAAAGTGGGAGGGGGGGAATGTTTTCCTAATTTCCACCTATTTACAAAGGTAGGGAAGGGGAAGGGGGGTAGGGGGAGCCAACGGTAAGCAAGGGAGAGACTACTGTAGTAGTTTTCCAAGGTAGAAAAGAGGCTGTCTGTGAAAATGTAAATAATGGGAAATCAGGAAGACAAAGGGTAGAAAAGGAGGAGAGGGGAGGAAGAGGGGGAAAAAGAAGTGTAAGAGGTCAGGTCTGGCAGGTACCTGGTGAATCAGATGTCAGGCAGGTTGCAATGTGTCATAAATCCAATGTCTATACTGAGACCATGATTTTTTTGTATCCAGTAGATTTGTGAATCGAAGTTTGTCGGCTGTTTTGTAAGTTCCCTTTCACGATTACAACTGAGAGATTGAAGAGGGAGTGATTGTCTTGTGAGAAGTATATCAACAAAACATTGTGTTCAACTGATACCTACACATATAGCGGCATTTCATCTTAATTGTGAAAAAAATGTGGATTTGGGGGTTTTATAATAATTGGAGAATTTAGGATTTTCAAAACAGAGAAAACCGGAATCCCTGTATCATCAGGAAAGAGCCAGGTGGGCAGGGACCAGAAGAGTAGGGCAGTGGCACTCCTACAGCTCTTGGAACATGGGGAGAGGTGGTGGCCGCCCTTGGCCCCTGTGCTTAGCCAGCCCGAGCAGGACCCGCTGCCACTGGGCTGGAGCCTCAAATATTTTTCCCCCTTCCCCACTCTGGGCTTTGGGTAGGGGGTTATTTAGGTGTCCTGTTATCTCCCTCAAGCCCACTTTAGCACCCGTGAACAAGCACAGCTAACTGCATAATCATTAGGCTGCTCATTGTTTTCCTCTTTAGCCCATCTCTCCTCTGCCCCTCTACCTTCCTCTCTTTCTCCCCGTCCAATAACAGAGGTAAGGGTTCCCTGTTACAGTCCCCTTTTATATAAGTTTTGATTATTATGAGTGGAAATATTTTTTCATTGGTCTGCAAGTGTGAGGTGAAATCGCTATTTATTGATGTTTATTGCTAAGAATTGAATAATTATCATTAATTTAGTAATGTATAGAGTATTCAAAATGCTGTATTTGTTAAAAGCAAGCATTGCAGCATAATAGGGGGAGAAGGAAGGCGGAATGAATCTCAAATATATCAATTAGCATTTTGATAATTATGCAAGATGAAAGGGCACTGTCATGTTTTTATAACCCATTTTTGAGGTTCCCAATACACAGGTTTGATTTTAAGGAGCAAATGTTTTCTGACATTTATTTTTATACATTTAGTATTGATCTTCTAAAACTTTTTCTCTTCTAATTCACTCTTATAAAATGTCAAAAAAAGTTTTCATTTCGTAAGAATGTACAGAAAATCAAGAGCTTTACTTGCTGTAGAAAAAATTGTTCTTGTATTTTTTTTTTTTTTTTTTTTAATCCTGCTCTCCAGCTAGGCCCCACGGCCACATATTCCTGCCCAGGCCCTGGACACCACCCCACCTGGGCAGCACCCCCAGCCCCAGCCCCCCTCCCCCCCCCGGGGCCGCCGCTGCCTCAGTCTGACCCCATCCCCACCCCCTCACATTGCCTATGCCCCCCACTCCATGTCACCTATGCCCACATGCACGTGGCAATCCCTGCATCCTGCCGCCACCACCCCGCCCCCAGTTCTAAGCAGCCCCTTGCAGACTGGAACTCTGCTAGCCTGCAAGGAGAAACCCATGATTTCCCACATTTTTTAATCCTTTAAAAGGAGGAAATTCGCATTTTTCCCCACAGCAAACAGAAAACCTGGATCCCTGCTGATGAATAAACACAATGATTTAAAGCAGGTATGATTTATTGATTCCTGGATATTTACTTTTTATATTTTGACATCTGATTTTATAAAAGCTTTTAACAGTATACTGTTATTACTAAATTGTCTGCCTCCGCACCACTAATTTTGTGCAACCCTGAAAATTTTAATCGATAAAAATTGGAAGACACTCCAACTTTGCACAATCCTGAAAATTTAAAATCAATAAAAATCAAAAGAAATGCTTAAAAATAAACATTGTTGATTTTAGCCATCAAAATTTTTAAAAGAGTGAAATTATGCCCAATTATAATGACTTGGGGCTCCCTCTGAACATCATAGTTAATTCAGGACTGTCAAACTTCTTAGTGGTCTAGGGATGCACCAGCAGGGGCCATGACCCCCTCCCCACTTTCTGGGCTAAAAACTCCCACCTGCCTCCACTCACATGGGTAGCTCCTCTCCCAACTGCTGCACTGTGTGCACAGGTGGGTTGATAGGTGGCCCTCTCCTGACCTGTGGGCTCCCCTGCTGCACAATGCCACAAGCTACCTCAGCACTGCAGGCTGTGCTGCATCTTGCTACCCTGCTCCACCCCACCCCCTGCAATAAGAAAGGGAGCCGGAGCCTGGAAGCCCTGGATGAAGCAGCAGCTGGAGTGATTATGGGAGTAACACCAAGAGGGAACCTCTCATGGGTCACCAGTTGAACAGCCCTGGGTTAATTAAATGATGCATTTCACATCCTGCTCGAAGTTTTCAGATCAATTCTTTTGGGCCCTCTTTCAGGACCTTAATCACATGGCTGTCTTATAGAACAAACTGAGTGTGATTTATTTGTATATCTTAACATGATTTGTAGGTATATATAGGCATAGCCCAAATGTATCAAGAACAAAAGCAAGCACAGAGCTTTAGCTCAATTTTGTTGAGAAATAATATGTAGACTTTACACCATCAGAGGGGGAACTTGGTTCTACTGTCAGCTACACCTTGATATATGACATGAAAGGCCCTGCTCAATAGCAAAGACTGTGAAACACAAGGACAAGAACCACTCTTTGGAAGAAGGGAGATTTGGGCTTGTGGTCTCTTAGTTTCTAATCCAAAGCCAAAAAGCAATTTTAATGGAAAGATCACATACACACATGATCAACTATAGGTCAATACCTTTAAAATTTGATGACACTAACTTCAGCAAGTTCAAATTATCAGGGTTTGAAAAGAAAGACAACATAACTCTGGAAAGAAAGTGTGGTTCAAAATGAGGTAGGGGTGGAGCCAAGGACTCTCTACCTTAAGTTGCCTATGGTTTTTGCATGAAAAAAACCTCATTGAGATACATAAAGCAGACTTGCTAAAAATTTCTGACCTTTAAGTTCTCCTTAAAAGTCACTTGCCAATGACCAAGATGCTTTCAAAATTGACAGACTCTTCACAGAGTGCTCTCCATTTTTCTTTTAGCACATACAGCCCACAGAACTCCTCACAGGCTAACCCACCCATCTCTACAAGTCAGATTCAGCCTGCGGGGGCTCATCACTGCAGCCACTTGAGCCCCATCAGAGGTGGTGTCAATCCCAAGTTTCAGCACAACTCCAGAATCCAGGGAGTAAATGCTACTCACCCCCTGCCACTCCCACCACTAAAATCAAGAGGCATTAGTACACAGGCTCACACCAAAGTGCCTAGCGCTGCAGCACATGCAGTTGTTTAAGTGGCAAAATGCACATCAGCACTGAGAAAATGGCAGCAGCGTGCTTTTGAATTCAAACACAAAGGTGTTTGAGTTCAAAAGTGCACTGCCACCATTTTCTATGCGCTGACATACATTTCACCGCTTATACACTGCACGTGATACAGCGCAGTATGCGTCAGCTCACATGTGGAACAGACTTGATTGTCTGCTCTGAGGCACTGGATCTCCAGCACATCCCAGCACAAAAATGTGTGTGTATAAACGCCCAAGGTTTTCAGTTGTCTCTGGCAGAACAAATAGCAGGCTTAACTCCCTGGATTCGAGACCCATACCGAAACAGCTCCAGCAACCACAGGGCTTGCTAGCGCTCCTTACAAATCACCTGACCCATAGGAAGCCCTGTGGTTCAGATCCAGTTCACAACAAATTTGACACTCCTGTTTTACAGTCAGACATAGTTTCAGTTTCAAAGAGGTTTTAAGAATCTGTCAAAAGGGATTCATTTTTCTCTTAATGAAAACATTACTCTCCATTAATACATTTCAAAGTCTGAGTACTACAAGATCAGAAAACTACTTATTTTTAGATGTCTTTACTATACCTTTACATATTAAAGAGTATATGAAGGCATCACATGTAAATGTTTCTACAAAATGATGATGAACTTCGCCCCACTCAAATACCCGAGTGAACAAATCTCACTTCCATGAAACCTAAGCCCCAAGCAAAAAATGCTGAGATTTCTACCAATCTCCAGGAACCTTGCTTGAAGGCCTCATATTTCAGGTCATGCCCAAGTTGGCTCATTTCTGATAAAATTGAGGTATTGTACTTCACAGCGTATAAGTTGAGATTTGAAGCCAAATTTTTAACTCTAAAACTCAACCTCAACTTCTACACTATCCCTTGTGAGCGGTGCTACACGAAACCCCCTGGGAGCTTGGGTAGCACATGGCCTGTTGGCAGCCTGACCAGCTGGCCACAAAAGGCACTGCCACTTTGGAGGGGAGGACTGGGCCTACAGCTCAGAGACAGCTCGGCCCCCAGCCCTGGGGCAGCCAGGAAAGCTCTGCAACAGGAAGGATCGGGCCCCTCATCACTTCTGCTTTAAAGCAGGCTCCTGTGGCTGGCAGGATGTCTGGTGCTGCCTGGGCAGGGGTCAGCGTGCCCCATGGGCAGCACAGGGTCTTGGGTAGGGGTGGTGGTGGGAAGGCTGGCCCTGTCCGACACCCCTAGTCTCCCCCCTGCCTAACACCCCGTGCTACCCACGGGGCATGCAGGCCCCTTCTCCGGTGGCCTCAGGTGCCCTGCCGGCCGCAGGAACCTGCTGAAGGCAGAAGCAGCAAGGAGCCCAATCCTGCTTTTGGCAGAGCCTTCCTGCCTGCCTCATGGCTGGGGGGTGAGCTGCCAGCAGGCCGGGCGGTGAACTGCCAGCAGGCCGGGCAGCCCCTGAACTCTGGCAGGCCCCAGTCCTTCCCTCTACTACAGCGGTTTCCCTGGGGTCAGCTGGGTGGGCTGCCAGCAGGCCAGTTGCTGCCTGATCCAGCTTCCCAGGAGCCTGCCAGCACACCACCCCTCCCATGAGCCTGCCCAGGCTACCAGTGTCTCGCATACTGAGGCAAGGTCAACTTCTACAACAAATCTACAAAAATCCTACCCTTTTTGTACAGCAATATGGGGTCAACTTGTACATCGTGATAACACATACACCATATAATACAGTAAGTAAATGGGAAGTTTTCTGTCTTTTTGCCCTCATGGTGGTGCCCAACTGTTATGAACAGAAGGGATCCTACTCATCCTTACTTTCCTAAGCTTGGGGGAGGGTCCTCAAGAATGGCAGTAATATTTCATTACTTCCAAATATAAAACTGTACTTTACTGCAAGACTCAAAGAAAGCAAAGAGGTATCACCTGCCCTACAGACGTTTACAGCTTCGACAGATAACAACAAGCTGAAATTATCTTCACAATGGCTAGTAATTTTACATGTAAATTAAAAGGTTTACCTTTCCAAAAACTTAGATTGACTTAGATCCCCACAATCATCAAGAAAAGTTTCCCACTTGTCACCATCGAGTTAACAGGTGCGGCTGACCTCTAATTACATGTACCCTTCCTCTATGTTCCAAGAGATATATGGTGTAGTCTGTTCTCCACAGGTTTCTTTACACATTGAGCCCTCTCGCATGGCTACATCTTAAGATGCCACCGGCTTCATCTATTTTTGTGAATCAACACAGTTGCTGCTTATTAGCAGGTGGAAGTATAATTATTGATGTCTAGGTTCACCTTTCATAAACCTCAAGACCAGAATGGACCAGTCTGTACAACATGCCGCAGCACTTTATCCAGGTATTCCTGTACCCAGCTCAACAACTTGCAACTGAAATAAAGCAGATCTTGAATCAGTGATGTATCCTACTTGTTGATTACCACTCTACCAATTCTCTTCACTAACTATTTGATGTTTTCTTCCAAAACAGAAATAATGGGGAACAGACCCATGAAACTGCTGCTAAGGTCTACCAAAAAGAATTAAGAAGAAAAGCAAGTGAGCCTGTGAGAATGTGAGTGCAGAGTTGAGAAGGAAAGGAAGTGAGAAGTAGTATCTCTCTTCTTTCATACCCATCCATGATAACATGATAATTACCAGGGATAAAATCATTACTATGATAGGTGAACTTCTTTTTCCCCCCCTATTACTCCTGTAACAACCACCACCTTCCATTCTAACAAGGTTTACTGTGAATCCGTTGTGTGCAATACCACAAAACAATCAACGGAGTTGTTTTTTCATCATGTACATGGCACCTGCAATAGCTTACTCCTCAGAACATTATACTAAGCACAGATATGGACTTAGGTGTAAAAATGTCACCTCTGAACCATCAACGCTAACTTCTACAGCACTAAAGTTTTCTCTCTCTCATCCAAGTAAAGGCCAGGCTCATGTTTGCTTAGCTTATATGAGATCTGTTTAAGTTTACAGGTGATATGAAAGTAAACTAGAATTAATGAAGTATTATATCCTTCAACATTTCAACAGCAAGGAAAAATATCAAGTTCTTTAATAGACTGAAAAAGTACAAGACCATCTAAAACCCAAGGAAACAAAAGTGTATTTGAAAAATATAAAGTTTAACTAGAAACTTTCAACAACTAAGAACTCACATTCAGAATACAGGCAAGAATTAACTGACCCAAGAACTAACCAAGAAGGAAAGCAGAAAACAGCTGAACAAAGTCAAAATAGCTAACCTGTCAAGTGAGTGTAGGTAACAAACATACCTGCAAAGTTGTTAATGATTATCTTGTATATTACTTTTTAAATTAACAGAAGTCAAAAAGGAAGCCCCAAAGAACCTGCTGAAGCCAAAATGAGATGGGAAGAAGTTTTTCCATCAGGTGCAGAAAGCTGAAGTCTTGTTTCCTCCTAGCTCACAAGAACAGAGCAGAGAAGCTGCACTAAAAGCAAACTCATCTGTCATATGAAAACAACTGTTTTCAGCCTATCAGCCCTGCTGATTTAACAGCCATACTACTTTGGGTATGACCTTCGAACTTAAGCAGTCTTGTTAACTGGAAGAGATCCAAAGAAAATACAGATGCTGCAAAGAGCAATAGTGATGAATTGGGTGGTATTCCCTTTCACAGTAACACTGAAGTAATGACTTAATACAATCAGTAGAGGAGCAACTGTATTTCTGGAGGTCAGATGTAAAAATGAAGATCCTGACCAGTCAGTTATTAACAAGGATCCTGGTTTTCCACCATTTAAAAAAATCTCACAAGTTATCTGATAAAAAAACCAAAAATCCATGATTAAAATGAAAAGCCCCTCACTCCTACCCACAGCCCCCCAGCTCTGCTGGTGACCCTTGTCTACCACCCACAGCCCACTGCCCCCCCCCCCCAGCCCCCCCCCCCCCCCCCCAGCCCTGCTGGAGGAAGCCTCCAGCTGCCAGGGCTATGGGAGCCAGGGACCCAGGTCCACAGCCCCCTGCCTCTGACAGAAGGTAGCGGCTGCTGCAGTGGAGCAGAGCGTGAAGCCCAGCTCCACACCCATCCGTCTGCACAGAGGACCCTTGCCAGGGCAGCACAGAGCTCACAATGGCAAGCAGCTTTCCTGAGCAGCCCGTGCCCTGCAGCGCTGGGTCACATGCACCAGGCTGCGGAGGCCCCGGGAGAGGGCAACAGGGTGGGAACCCAAACCCACAGCAGGCACCCTCCATCGCCATGCACACAGATCTGGGGGGCACAGGTCCCTTCTGCTGCTCCAGGAGTGCACACAGAAGCGGGGAACCAGTCCCAATCCCCCCATCCCCTGGACAAGCTGAGAGCAATCCAGAGAGCAATAAAAAAGTCCAAATCGATTCGGAAAAAGATTTGGAGAGCTTCAGAGATTCGGGCAGTCCTCGCTCACCGTCGCAGGGAGCTGGACTCAGATTCCATGCCAGTAAGTGGGGGGGTGGCTGGAGGAGGGGATCATGGGAGGACTCCCCATTGACTGATTCTACTATAAATCTGATGGTATGAGCTGGATTGAGCTGCTTCTGGCTCTGCGTGTTCAGGATTTCTTTTCTGCCCCCTCCCCCTCAAGAACAGGTGCAATGAAAAGACTGATTTGTTTCTTTAAAAAAAAAAAAAAAAAACAAACCCTGCACTCATTGGCTGCAGCAGTGGCAGTCGGGCCTTCTGGGGTCTCAT
>NW_005842150.1:283949-286992 GCF_000455745.1 Alligator sinensis | reverse complement strand
GGGGCACTCGGGGCCTGCCTGGCAGCAGCCAGTGAATGCTGGGCTTTTAAAAGAGCCGGGATACTGGTGCCAGGCAGGGCAGCCATTGATGGGGCCGGGAGAGTGGGCAGGGGATGGGGCCTGTTTGATTTGTAGATTCAGCTGATTCGGCAGTGGCCGAACCTCCAAATCAGATTCAGCCAAAATCAATTCGGGACAGTGATTCGAATCACCAAATTGAATCACTGTCCCCTGAATCAGCCAAATCTGAATCTAAAGTGAATACTAGCCACTACGTGCAGGCCTACAGTAAAATGCTAATAGCTAGATCCAAAAAGGGACTTGGAAACCGAGCTGAGCGCAGCAATCCATAATTTTTCTGGAATGGAATCTAGTTAGGTGTCCAAGTTCCCTATGTAATACATGAGTAGGATTAGGAATGGAATCCAGAATAACTGGCATGCTAACTGGGGAGCTGCCTCAAGTCAGCACTGTGCCTAGAGTTAGCCAACATTAAACCCATTCACTCTGGGGCTTAAGTGCCTTACTTTGGTACTTGCAGGAAGCAATAGCCACTCATCTAAAAAGACAGGTGCCCACATCCTTCCCTTCAAGAACTAAGAATCAATCAATACTTTCTTTCAGAAGATAGAGACTGTGGTAATGAAAAGGCTACTAGCCACCCTTTATCAAACATGCTGGTGATTACAGCACTTACCCAAAATACAGGAGAATTCCTATATTCAATTCCTTTCTAGCTGAACTTCTATCTAATGGAATTGTAATGATGTAAAAAAGCTTATTCTTAAATGTAGAACTAGACTTTGGTTGCCCAACAAACTTTTAGTTTAGTATCTAAATAAGTCTCTCAAATGTTGAGGAAAATATTCAAGGAAGGGATTTAGCAGGCCAATTTAAAAGCAAATGATCCATCTCCTAAACAAAAACATCAGCAAAATCTCTGTTTAACTAACTCCCACCATACATTTCTTTTGACAGCATGCTAGAACACCATGTTTCTCTTAAAAAATAAATTACGAACTACAGCATTTCAAATAAAACCTTGACAAAGCTAAAATAATAGCATATTCCTTCTGTTGCATACCAAGGACAAAAATGTAATGAAAGCTCAGCATCAACAGATGAAATTAAACATTTAGCCATGAAATGAGAAATACTCACTGGAAGTGTTCCACTTCAGCTGCTGCAAAAATTTGGAAAGAAGTTATGTTGTACTACTTCTACAAGTATTTTACTTAGACTGTAAGCACTTTGGCACAAGAATCGTTTTTACTTTGCCCAATTTATGGCTCACTACACACAAGACATCTAGCACAATATGAATATTTAATGAAAGCAACATATTTCCACCTATTTTTAAGAGCGTCAAATTATGTACTTTTTTACTTTATTTATTTACTACTGAACTCTATGTATGATACTCCAATAGCACTGAAATTTCAGCCTCCTTAGGGAGATAAAACTTGGATTTTTACTTAAGTATAAATCTTGCATGAAAGAATCTCTATAACCTTGGAGAAAAATCTCAACAATAACCAGATGGAGCAGGGAAAGGTTCACTTGCTTCCTACCATTTTTTGGACAAGTCTAAATTTAAATGCTAAAAACTCTAATTACAGAGGATTCCAAAGTGCAAAGTCAAGAGTTTCATTTGTAACTGGAAAAGTCAAGTAAGGAACTAGGGTCAAATAAACCGACTATGGGAAAGGGACTGGATAAGCTAAATTAGGTTCTTCCTACTTCTAACTCCTATAACATAATTGTATGAAACGCCCCTTTTAAGCCATCCACCAGTACATTTCAGAGGGAGGACCTTGTTTTCTGTCCGCTCCTCCAGTTCTCTTAGAACAGCTTAGGAATTAAGGGATTGCTTTCTTAAAACTTAAGTGCAAACAGAAAATATTATAGCTGAAATACTCAGAAACCCAAGATGGTTTCTCTCAAAGTAATCCACTTCATTTTGAATCATCTTTTTCCACTAAAAACTGTCATGTCCCGAGACTGGTACATTATACCATTTGTATAAACAGCAGTACTATAACCAGAATACTGTTCTCTCAATAAGCACTACAAGCCAATCTTAGGCCACCTTTTTTGCTCAAGCAGAACTCTAAGATCAGGATTATACTGAAAATCATGTGCGACAGACCCGTTTCTGAAGAGCTTCTTCTATAACCTCTGTAGATCTCTTAACTGGAGTTCCTGACAAACTTCCTGACCTTCTGAAACGCTCAATATTCTGGAACTTATGGGTGCCTGTAGACATGCGGGATGCCACCTCCAATGCACTGTAATTAGCACACTCCAGCAACCTCAGCATCTCATGTATTCAGCATCCCTGCACTTCAAAATGGCAGTGGGAGTGATTTAACTAAAGCTTGTCAAACAAGCATGATGTTGCATACACGAGATGCTGGGGGCTCATTAATTAAAGCAGCTCCCAAGCGTTGCTCTAATTGAAGCACCCTTTACATGTGTTCCAGGGGTGTGGAAAGACACCCTAAGAGTTTCAGGGAACTAGTGACCCTTAAAGTCCCTCATCCTATATTCAAAGAAGAATTGAGGCTTAAAGCCAGGTCTACACTAGAAAATGTCTGCCCCGGTAGCTCTATTTGTGATTTTTTCTACTATTATATGCAACATTCACCAGCAAAATACTGCTTTGGCTGGTATATCTAATACCATTCCCCTAAGTGAAATAAATTGTATTGAGAAAAGCACTCTTTATATTAATATAATCAGGACTTTTGTCAATATGGAAATGCAGTAAAACAGCTATAAAATTGCCTTTGTGTCATTTGGACCAAGGAAGTAATATTTTCAAAGGACAAGAATATATGGCTGATGCATACTCTTCTGGACCTCTGAGGCTGGTGGCAGGGCACAGCTGCAACAACTCTAGCAATATCAAATGATACTGCCATAAGGTGTTACAGTTTATTATATCTGCATGCTTCTATAGCAGTTTAAATGCACCAAAACTGGAGCAAATTTAACTCGGTTTCATGAAGTATTAAATATGCTTAATCCCTGCATTTTATAT
>NW_005842150.1:275212-283939 GCF_000455745.1 Alligator sinensis | reverse complement strand
GACCATTCACATGTAAAAATTACATCATAATAAATCATGTTAATTCCCAAGTAGCAGCCCCACCTCCCTATTTAAAGCGGCTGAAATTACATCTGTCCAAAGCCTTGGTGTAGGTTAGAGCAGTCTTGGCTCCCATCAGTCACAGGACCTAAAAGAATACATCTGCGTCACCCAGCAGCTGAGTAGAATATTGGGTTAGTTAATAACACAGATTTACTTTGAAGTAAAACTTAAAAAAAAAAAAAAAAAATCTTTGTTCTCATCTGAAGAATTATTCTGGAAAAACTTTTTAAAAACCCCAAAAAGCTTAAAGTTTTCTTCTCTTTTACAAAGTCTAATTTGGATAGCATTTTCTTCTGCTTTAGTGATATATGAAGCTGAAGGAAAAATTCCTAATTTTTTAATACCATCTTAAAAATACTTCCAGTTTTAATAGTATATTTTATTTTTCCTACTTTATGCTTTTGACTGGCCCGCATGTCTTTCAGCTTGGACCAAAACTGACTAGATTCTATTTAAGTAGATTCCTTTTCTGATCATAACTCATTAGTACCACAACCCCAGAAATGTTTAAATTGAAAACCCCTTCACTGAATTAAAATCTAAATTCATGAAAATATTTACATTCATATTCTGTTTCATAAACAAATGTAAAAGGTCTACATTTCATGACAAGCTTATTGAGATCATTTATTTATCTTTGTTTTTGTTAGACTGCTTTACAAAAGTGTCAGCACTTATCGAAAAAATAAAATTACCTTTTTATTACTTTCTCTCTCTCTTTCACACACACACACACACACATTTCTGTAATTTTAAATTGGCCCTTGATGGTGGTTCTAAAAAGTAGTCTTTGGATGGCTTAGCCATTTAAAGAAATTCAACAAAATGCTAGTAGTTGTCTTCATACAAACAAACATAATAGCAATCAATTTTTCCTCATACTATACTAAAGGATGGGCTTACCGTTTTAATTTCTGAGACCTTTGTGTTTGTGTTCTCTGAACTGCATTTTGACATCATGTTATCAGCTGGTAGGTCAATCACATTATTTGCAAGCTTCTGCTATAAAAACAAAAATGTTAATAAACAGAGTAGAATTTAAAGATAAAGATGCTAAAAATGATGTGGATAGCATAACATACAAAAGAATATCAACATTATATTAACAATTTTGACCAAAATAAAGGTAAATTAAAGGTTAATACGAAGGCATCACGAATGCTTAAAAAGATCTCAAAAAAAATCACATTGGACAGGATGAGCCATTCTGTTATAAATCTATCCCAAAAGAAGATATTCTCTAGTCTTTTGTTTAATAGAAAGCATGAAATATAAAAAAGTAAAAAAAAAAAAAAAAAAAAATCAAGTTTTGAAAAGTAAAAATTATTTCAAGATTTGAAAGAAAAAGGACGCCAGCTTGAAATTGAAAATTTTAAATAAAAAGCCTAAAACACAAACTACAAAAAAAAGTCTCTTTAACTTCAATGCAAATAAACCCCCCCCCACTAGGTTCCTGTTATTAGTCAGTCATTTTGAACTACAGCTATAGGAAACATGCTATAGTTCTTTTACATTCTACAAATGGCATTTATAAGGTGCACACAAATAAGGAAAATTAGTTTCATTTCATGCTCAGGTTTTAAACAAAGGAATTCAATTTAAGATATTGTAAACAAGTTAATTCAAGTTTCAATTAAGTGCACTGAATTTTTTTTAAAGCACTTTATTTCCACCTATAATTTATATTTCAATACATTTGAAAACGTATTGGACAACATCTTATCCAAAAGAAAAGATAGTATTGAAATTAATTTTAGAAGTATAAAATATTTAAACTGTGATCATTTAAAAATTAAACACAGGATTATTAAATAAAAGCATATATGCTGTTACACAGATACATCTGAAACAAAAATATGGATATCTAACCAGAAAGTTTACCATATTTATTCATAACTATATCCACCCTTCATAAAGAGGCAACAACGGTAGTTACATGAAAATTCCCAAAGACCAACTGAAGCAATCACACAAAAAGTCAGAATTCTTTTAAAAGCTCCTACTGTTACTTTTAAATTAAAAGTAAAAAAAAAAAACAAAAAAAAAGACCTTTATGTAATTTTCTACCTCGGTAAATTTTCATAATGTTAACAAAAAGGACACTTCTACAGATTACATAACTATGTTCATTTTTACCTTGAATGCTGATGCTGAGCTTTTCCAGAGTTTCCAAGCTTGTAATTTTGTTTCACCCTAGGTAACCTAAAAAGGCAATACAAAAAGAGAACATTTTTATACAAACTCCTATAAAAATCAATCATGCCATGTGGCAGCCTGCTTTCTTGTACTTTAATATTTAGCGCTGTAGCAACAGCACATGGTCCTTCAAAATCTAATTATCATATGTCCTTTTTTGGCCTGAGATGCAGACAGTGATCGTCTGAAAGATCAACCCTAGAGTACTCCAGAGATATTTGCATATTTTCTATTTTATCTGCTAAAGTAATTGCTAGCCGAGTCCAATTAGCTTCAGAGCTTCTTTTTCATTTCACTGTTTTATTTATTAGCAAAATGAAAACTTAAAGAAACCTAATATTCATCAAACTTTAAAAGGCTTTAGGCACACGTTAGTTTTACGGTGGTTAAATAAATGCAAACATAGTTATTACTTCATTTTCTTCTTCTTATTTTTTAAAGAGTATTGAGTACGCAGCCCAACAGAGAAATCTGTAGCAAAATGCTTCTTAGCAAAATTCACTCTCTTGACTTGGGTAACTGGTGTTAGAAATAATTTTTAAGAAAGCTTAAATAAAATAAAACAAAACCCAGGTGACTATTCCATATTTTAAAGTTCATGTAAGAAAAGGAACTGAATGAGCTTTAACTCTCAGGGCCTCTTGTTAATCCATTTTTCTGAGACATATAAACACTCTTTCATAATGTATATTATACACACACTTTCACAGAAAGTACAGACAATATTTGGATACATACAATAATTGGACTTAAACATTCAAATAATAGATTCCTATTTCTAATTTGTCAGTTATCAATTTATTAGCAATTTCTATTGAAGTAGTATATGGCCTTTCCATGAAGACATTTCACATGTTCTTAATATATTCCAATTTTTTTTAAAAATGGTTTTCCATCTAGTAAGTCTGACAGGTCTACTATAGAATATTTAAAATAGAAACACTTTTTTCTCTACAAAGACAAGCAGAATCTCTGCTTTTACAGAGGTAGTAAAATATATTACTATTTCTAATCCTCATCACTACCCACTCACTCTTCAATTATGCGCTAATCTGAATAGAAAAATGCTGCTATTCTTCAGCATTACATCCAATTTTATATTACTTTACACTGCAAAATCTCTCTTTTATATGAACATTTGTAGCAGACTTATTAAGGTAGCATGGAGATAGAGTAGTATGGGTTAATGAAAAATCCTCTGACAGCTTATTTTCATCTAACTCAAAATATCTGTAAAACAGAAGACTGAAAATCTTATTGATGGACATGGATGAACCGCAATCACTTCCATCTTCAGCAGGGCAGACTCTTTTAATGCTGAAGCTAATGTATAGCCAGACAGACCACATACCAGAGACTCGGTCAAGTTCTAGTACAAAACAGCAAGCTTACACCACATTAGCATCTAAATGGTGTTGGTGCACCCACTTGGACAAAGGCCTGTTGCAGCAGACAGCCAATCCTTCCTGTCTGAAGGCCAAAGGCATCTGCAGCTTGCCAGTGATCATTGCCAAACAATGGGAATAGCTAATGGTTACCACAGCAAATAACATAACCGCCTCTCCTTTGCTTCAGTGTTACTGTAAAATCTGTAAGATCTCTTTTATCACATTTTGTGGGGGAAAAAAACCCCCAAAAACCCCACACACATCCAATCTACAGAGAGTGGAAAACGTGTTAAAAGAACACAAACGAGAAACTGTGACATTTTTAAACAATACAGTCATAGTTAAAGAGTTATGGCAGTATTAGAATGATGTTGTAGCTGTGATGGTCTAGAAATTATGCAAGAGGCAAGCATTTCTTAGAGTGGTATATTTTATTGGATCAATTGCATAGCTGAAATAGAATTAGACAAGCTTCTGAATGCAAGACATGTCTTGCATGTCTATCCTAACTATGCAGTTGATCCAAAAAAGATATCACCCTAAGAAATCCTAGCCTCTCCGAGTTAAAAAGGAGACAACATGTATGCACTCTTTATGGTTGCAGATAAAGAAAATGAATTGACAAATTGTTCTATTCCAGTAGGTTAAAACTAGGAAAAATATTCACGTTGGATTAAAAAAAGGGTAGGATGAATAGCAAAAGTTTATTAAGAATTATGTAACACTGAGACCTACTACAAGCACTTAATTGGTTGTACAAGTCTAACTGACACCAATAAGGCAATTTTCTATGCAAGTAAAAGTATTTTATGCACTGTAATTAAATACGGACACTAAAATTTCCAGAAGTGATTCATAACTTGGGGTATCTATTGGAATATTTTTTAAGAAGGTATCAGATTTCAATGTTAATCATCTATCTGTTGAAAAAAATTAAGCCTTTCTACAGGCATCAAGTTGGGTGATGAAAAATTAATGTATCCAACTTAAAGAAAATGTAAATTAAATCTCAGGAAAAACGTTTTCTAATACTAAGAACAGTAATACAACAGAACAAGCAGCCTACGGAAGTTGTTGCATCTCTTATTCTGGAAATACTCAGTATGAGGCTGAGTAAACATTAGGCTTTGACAGGCTGGAAAAAACATTATCTAAGATAGTTTAAGAACAGCAAATCCTACATCTATATGCAGGGGTTTGAATCAGATGGCCCTGGAAGTGTCTTCTAATCCTATGATTCTATGATTAATAAGCAAATCTTAGCCAGAAGGTATAAGCATTGTTCAAATGTTCAAAAAACAATTATCCACAATGTCAGTGTGGCTGAGCACCTTTGGTGCCTGCCACTTTAAAGCTTGACAGCACGCAGCAGGGAAGCCTACAGGTGTGGGCCAGCCCTAATGAGGCAGTCAAATGACTAGAGGAAAGCCCTGGGATAGGAGGAAAGGGCTGAGCTGCTTCCATTTTAGATTCAGGCTCTCAGGACTGAGGCATCAGTCTGCTGCTGGCAGCCGGAATAACAACACTTAGCTAAGCTGCTGTTCAGAACATCTTGGAGGTAAGTGTAGGAGCTACGGGGATGACTGGAGGTTCCTGGTCCTGGGTATGACTTGCAGCTGCACCCTGATGGGGAAGGATGGTCTGGTGGATCTGTCCGTGGCAGGGCAGCTCCCCAGAAATGCCAGGCCAACTATCTCCACAGTGAAAGGCAGGTAGCGGTGTCTTATAACCCCAGCTCCCACTACTCAGTGGGTAATTATGAGTGGGAACAGATGGGGGGGCAGGCATGCCTAGAGAAAAGCACCTGAGCCCTGCAGGGGCGTAAGATCCCAGGGACCCCAGAGAGGAGGCAGTGGAAGAGAGTGACTCCAGTGAGTGGGACAGAAGTTGTGTGTGCCTTGTCCATAGTAGGGTGTGCTGTTGCAGCCTGAAGAACTGGGCACTGGTGGGCACAGAGCAGGGTTGCACAGGGTGACCTGAAGGTCTGTACCAGGGGGTGTGCTGAGTAGGGTTGCAGGGGCAGCCTGAAGGGCAGTGCATGGGCCAACTCCCACATGAGGGACAACAGGAGCAAGTTGCCCAGCAAGTGGTTAGAGGCTGAGCTCTGCCCAGGGCAGGGCATAAGGTTGGTGCCTCGGAGTATGGATTGCACCATGCACCGACCAACGTGAGTAGGTAAGCCTGATGACCCAGGGGGTCACTCAAAAGGAACAGGGTGGGTTGAGAGTGGCACAATGAGGGGCAGTATGTAAGAGGCTCTGTGAGAAGGGGCAGAGTGCATGACCAGAATATGAGGTCCAGCAAGGGGCAGAGTTGGGCTGGCCTTGGGCCAGAATTATGATCAACTTATGATGCCATCTGCAAGGCATGGGACACCATGTAGGGATGGTATGTGTGCGGGCCGTCTCCAGATCCCATCCTTGTCGCCATGTGCGGGTGGCCGGGAGCGATCCGGGCCCTTTTTTGCGCCGCGCAGGCTGTGGCCAGCAGCCCGGGCTCGCTGGGTCAGAGAGAACAGACGACACGCTGGAATTAGGCACGGACGCATAATGGTTGATTCAAGATTGTTTACTTACACCGAAGATGGTCGCGGTGTAGGCTGGACAGTTTCCCAGGCACAGCTCCGCTTAAATCCTCGTTTGAGGACTCAGACAATACTCGATCACTCCCACGGAGTTGTCGAGGCTCCGTGGATCCTTTTGTTCACTCACAATTCACTCACATGACTGTTGCCTGCTTTAAATGCACTGGGTCCAATAGGCTCTGCAGCGCTTGGAGATCTTCACACAGCGTGAAGTCTCCTCCTCCTGGTGTTCGTGGAGTCCTCCCTTACGGGGGTTCTCCTCGGAGTTCTCCAACTTGGGCGGAAACCACGCAAGCCTTTTATACGGCTAGCAAGCCAATCACTAACCGCCACGTGTGAATAATTTCACGCAAGCCAATAATGGGGCTCGAATTATCATACACATGGCGGGAACTCTTTGCACCGAGCATTTCTTAGCTGCAAAGAAGAAATGCACACTGCAAAGAAAGCTACAATTTGGCGGGAAAATAATTCAGTGGTGCCAAAGCGCACACACAAACAAAAATCACACCCTTTGGGTTGTGACAGTATGGAACCATGCACAATGCCCCCTGGCATTGGGGCATGAAAATGGGCAGCCTCCTGCATTTCACAGCAGTTTATCAAACAGCGAGTTGTGGCAGCAAAGATTGGACGGACTGTCCCACATAGACAGGTAAGTGGGCTGATGTTGAGACCCAGCCTTAACTTGACCCCCTGTCACAGTCAGAAAAAAAGCAAGATCTCAGTTCAGTAGGAGAGGGATGCCTAGTCACAAATATGATTTTCAAAAAAAACCTCCCAATAGTACACTTTGAAAAAAATAAAAGCATGTTTGTTTTTAAATCACTAGTTAGTGATTCAAATATTGACACAAAAAAGTGTAATTATAGAATTAAGTGATAGAGACAGTGCCCTCTTACACAATTAAAAAGCTGCTCTTTAAAAAAAAAAAAAAAAAAAAAAAAATCAAGCATCAGCTTTAAAGCTTGAAATCAGGCATTTCCTCCCTAATATTGTCATACAAGTTTCCCCAGTAAACCATTAAGATTATCAGTTACAAATGTTAAATGCAAAATTAACTCACTGGCTGGATCCAGAGGTGCAGGCGTGTGTGGCTTGTAGCGTTGCAAACCTCGTTCCAGTGCCACAAACTGCACCAGTTACACACTGGCAGCACTGAGCACCAATTAATTTGCAGCACCAGGGCAAAATTTGCTACCAGGATTTCCAAGCAGCAAAAAACAAAACAAAACTCGGAAAAGAAGTGGCACAAACCACGTCAAAGTAGCAACCACTAGAAAAAAACGGAGATGGGCATGCAGGCAGTCCAGAGCTGTCCGCTTCCCCCGTCTCTGTGCATGGTGGAGCCCCTGGGCCGAGCACCCATTCTGGCTAGAGCACAACGTGCCTCGAGACAGGGGAGCAGGCAGCCTTGGACTCATTGCTCCCCTGTCTCTGCATGCCTCACCACTGGGGCACAGTGTGCCTCAGCACAGGAGCTCCACAGCGGAGCCCCCACACTAAGGCACATGGAGACAGGGGAGCAGGCAGCCCAAGGCTGCCTGGCTCACCAGTCTCAAGGCACCCTGTGCCCCAGTCAGCTGCTCTGTGGCTGACTGGTGCTTTGATGCAGGGGGTCCACAGTGCACAGAGATGGGGGAGCTCAGCTGCCTGCTCATCCATCACCGTGGCACAGGGTGGCTCAGTGCAGGGGATGGCTAACACCTGGTGATGCACCCTATGCCCCAGCCAGCCCCACCCCACCAGCATGCAGTGCAGCAGGATAATGTGTCCTGCTGCAAAACACATGCACAGGGATGTGCACTGGGGCACAAAAGTAGCACTACAAATTGTGCTGGTACTACTTGTGCTACTGTAAAGCATATCCCTGCTTGTGCGGACCTGGCCATCATGCCCATATCCTGCAATTATGTTTGTACAATTGGTCCCTTAACTCAAATACAACAATAAATAAAAGTCTCCATGCAGGTGCAAAGGGATGCCAATATGAATCCAAAGGCAGAACCTGTGCCTACGTCAACAGCAGTAGCTCAGCAATATTTTCAAAGGCAGCAAGCAGGATTGGGGGGGGGAGCAGGTGGTGGGTGGCAGTGGGTGCTCATGTTCTCTGTTCTTCCCATCCAGAAATAAGTAATTTATCAGATTGGGCTGTCAGCTAGCTTTGTGTAGTCAAAGTAAAAACTTGTAGCAAATAAACGTTATTTAACAAAATCTCTCTCGTTTAGTGTAACTCACACCTGAAGTATTTTTAAGAAAGGATGAACAAAAAAGCTGCATCACTGAACTACAATATAGAAAACAGATCTATAACTAGAGGATTACTGGTATTGTAAATGCATACATTTGCACAGGAGGAGATATTTACATCAAGAATATTGCATCACATTCATAATACTAAAGCTAAGATGTTGTCAGTAATGGTATTACACATTCCCTACTGTCTGCTATTGACTCCAAATTAAAGATTACCAACAGCAACCAACAGCTCAATCT
>NW_005842150.1:266020-275181 GCF_000455745.1 Alligator sinensis | reverse complement strand
TGCTGAAATCACATCAGGCCCTAACAGGCCTCCTTAGCAAATATTTTAGAAGCAAAATATTTTAAGTAAAAATTAGTTGGGAAGCATAAGCTATTAAAATATTTTAAAACAAGCATGTTTAATAGGTATGATACGATTCAGAGTTAGTAAATCTTCATTCTGTGATAAATTATTACATTCACTTATACTAAAAAGTTGCAGTTCATCAGTATTAATTATGGGCTAGCATTTGCCCTTTGAAAGAAAAAACAAAAAAATAATTCTTTGTTTTTATGATTGTGTACACAAACTTATTTAGAATATTATTCTGCCAAAGAAACACTAACCATACAAGTTATCCGTATACTTGTCTATCTGAATTTCTTTCTTCATTCCAGGAACTGTACAATTCTCTTAGAAGTACTTTAGTTTAAGTTATTTACTTTAAAGTAGGGGTGCACTGAAAGATTTTCTTGGTCGATACAGACAGCCAATGATTAACCAACCATATCGGCCACTGCCCATCCAATAACGAATACTTAGTAATAGTGCAAGGCATTTTAAACTACTGACATTAATAAACCTTTATTTTGTTTGTTTTGCATTTGTAAAACTACATACACATGCGCGCGCGCCTCCTGCCTGCTATGGCCCTTGATGAGGAAGGCTGTAACTGTCTTATTCCCATGCATGTGCCCCCTCACCCCTGGCTCCTACCTGCAGCCCTGCTCCCCAAGCAGCCCATGCTGCTGTCCCAAGCAGGCAGGGTAGACTCTCACGCAGACAGTGGCACCAGGTGCGTTTCATAGATTTCATAGACATTAGGGCTGGAAGGGACCTCGGAAGATCTTTGAGTCCAGCCCCCTGCCCCAGGGGCAGGAAGTCAGCTGGGGTCATAGGATCCCAGCAAGATAAGCATCCAATTTTCTCTTGAAGGTGTTCAATGTAGGTGCTTGAACCACCTCCGATGGCAGGCTATTCCAGAACTTGGGGGCTTGGACAGTAAAGAAATTCATCCTTATGTCCACCCTGAAACAGTCTTGCAGTAGTTTATAACCGTTCGACCTCGTCATCCCTTGGGGTGCTCTGGTGAACAAGCGTTCCCCCAGATACTGGTGGTCAAACCTGATAAACTTACAGGTGGCCATCAGATCACCCCTGAGCCTGCACTTTTCCAGGCTAAAGAGCCCAATAGCTCTCAGCCTGTCATCGTAAGGTCTGTTTTCCTGACCTCTGATCATGTGCGTGGCTCTTCTCTGGACTCTCTCAAGGTTCTCCACATCCTTTTTGAATTGTGGGGCCCAAAACTGGACACAGTACTCCAGCTGCGGCTTCACCAAGGCCGAGTACAAGGGAAGAGTGGTGTCCTGGGATTTGCTTGAGAAGCATCTATGAATGCAAGCCAGTGTTTTGCTCGCTTTACTAGATGCAGCATCACATTGAAGGCTCATGTTCAATCTTGTGGTTGATGATGACCCCCAAGTCTCTTTCTTCTGTAGTGCTAGCCAGCGTAGCACTGCCGAACCTATAAGGATGCTGCAGGTTTTTCTCCCAAGGTGGAGAACCTTGCATTTTTCAGTGTTAAACACCATCAGGTTCTCATCCGCCCATTTGCTGAGCCTGTCCGGGTCAGCCTGGATCGCCCTCCTGTCCTCAGGTGTGGATGCTTTGCCCCAAAGTTTGGTGTCATCAGCAAACTTGGCCAGTCCGCTTCTGACTCCAGTGTCCACATCATTAATGAAGATGTTGAACAGTATGGGTCCAGGGACAGAGCCTTGGGGGACCCCACTGGTCATAGGGCACCATGCCGATCGACTCCCGTCAATTACCACCCTCTGGGTCCAACCACGGAGCCAATTTTTCAGCCAGTGGATCGTAGTGAACCCAAGGGCACAGTTGGCCAGTTTCGCCAAGAGGTGATCATAGGATACCAGATCGAAGGCTTTTCTGAAGTCAAGATATATGACATCAATCTCTTCTCCCTTCATAGTTTCATAGTGACTGGGGTCAGGAGGGACCTGAACAGATCATCTAGCCTGACCCCCTGTCACAGGCAGGAATGAATGCTGGGTTCACAGAACCCCAGACAGCTGATCGTCCAACCTCCTCTTGAATCTGCTCAAGGTAGGAGCAACGACCACTTCCCTGGGAAGTTGGTTCCAGATTTTGGCCACCCTAACTGTAAAATATTGCCTTCTGATCTCTAACCTAAACCTATTCTCCATCAGCTTATGACTACTGTTCCTTGTCACCCCAGGTGGTGCTGGGGAGAAGAGGGTTCTACCTATTTGCTGTTGATCTCACCTGATGAGTTTGTAGTCAGCCACCAGGTCCCCCCTCAGCCTCTTCTTGCTGAGGTTAAACAGGTAGAAAATTAAATACAATTAATGTATATTACTTAAAAGGTTGGACCTTGCTCTGATAGTGGCTCTTACAATCTATATGTCAGTGAGTCAAGCAATCACTGTAAGCCACACTTATATTTTAAAAGATGTAATATTTAAAGCATGCTATTAAACCCATTCGTATATCAAGATATGGGCTACAATAAATTTCAGCTATTTCATTACTCATCTAATTGATTTAAAAATTAAACTAACAACATTAGACAATGGTTCTTACAAAACAATCTAGTCCAAGAAGATTTCTATACTTCCCACTGAGCCTGTAAATAGTAGGAACTTGGATAGGTTCATAAATCATTAGAAAGAATAAGACTAAGCAAACCCTCAGGAAATCCCAATCAACCCTTCATTTTTCCAACTCTTCAGTTTTAGTTACTTTGCCAGATCCTAATTTAAAGACTTCAACTCAACTGCTTTCCAAACAGATGGACATATTCAGCTGTTAATAATCAAAATGCTTCACACATTTTGATGTATTGATTGCTAGGTTGATCCTTACATCACAGTACAATGCAATAAAGCAAACTTCCAACTTCCTATGTAGCTCTAAAGAAAGCCATAAAACTTTAAGAGGCTCCACAAATCTTGTATTTTTTAATACTCTAAATACACAATTTTCCCATCAGTATTTTATATTAAGTGCATATTGTACTTAAATGTTCTCAACTGAAAAAAACCCAAGAATTCAGGATTACAGCGGAATGTACTTTACTGATTAACAGAAACCAGTACATTTCAAATATTTTAAAAATATGTTTTTTTTTTTCCCCTCTACTGTACAGTCATGGCAAAAATAATAAACCTGTTAAGAAAGAGTAACGTGACAGTGCATGAAAGACTCCAAAAAGAAAGCTTCTTTACAAGGATTAGAAGACATACTTCGAATAGATATTCTAAATTTGTTTCAGACAGTTTAAACTTGTGTTAAGTCAGCAGAACACACTAATCTTAACAGGGTAAAAGTATTTTAAGACTTTTATATATGTAAGTGACAAAATTACAAGTGACAAGTAAGGGAGTAACTAGGAATAATGGGTGTAAAGTAGTGGAGAGCAGATTTAGGTTCGACATTAGGAAGAATTTTTTTTACAATAAGGCTGGCCAGAGTCTGGAATGGGCTTCCAAGAGAGGTGGTCCTATCACCTAACTTGGAGGTCTTCAAGAAGAGGCTTGACAATCACCTGGCTGGGGTTGTCTGACCATGGTCCTCTTTCCTGCCTGGGGCAGGGGGTCAGACATGATGATCCACTGGGTCCCTTCCAACTCTATAATCTATGAAATATGGCGTGACAAATTTCACAATCTAAGAAAGTCTTCTCCAAGCACCTAGTAATCACGAAGTAAAAAGTATTCCTATTGTGAATATACATAAAAAATGGACTTCTAATTTTGGCAGTTTTATTTTTGGGGGGACCCAAGAAACCTGTACTCTGATTTTCTGAAAGTGCTGAGCACCTATTGAATCAATCAGATTCTGGAAATACCCTGAATTACTAATTGAGTTTCAGAAATATTGGGCCAGTAAAACCTTACATATTGATATATGGTACAACCTCATTATAACAAGCCCTGTTTATAACAAACCCCCCCCCCCTTTTTTTTACTATACCTACAATAGGAATTGAATTGCACATTATGATGCCCATTTTTAATATGGTGTAGAATTGGAAGGAGGTATCAGTTGGAGTTCTGAGTTTATCCTGGGTTGGGTATTAACATTGTCATTAATGATCTGGATGTTGGGATTGATTGAAGGTTTAGCTAATTTGCAGATGGCACATGTTGGGTAGAGCTCCAGGCTCTCTCAAGGGAAGGGCTAGGATTCAAAGTAACTTGGATAAATTGGAGAAATTGTGCGTCCCCCCCCCCCCACACACACACACACACACAAACAAAAATCAAGTGGATGAAATGCAACACTGACAACTGTAAAGTCCTGCACTTGGAACTGAATAATTGCATGCACAAATACAGACTGGGGAATGACTGACTAGGATGCAGTACTGCAAAGAAGAACCAGGGGGTTACAGTGGACTATGAAGCCAAATATAAACCAATAGTGTGCTCTTATTGGAAAAAAAAAAAGCTAACAGCATGCTGGGTTGTATTAACAAGAATATCACTTGCAAGTCAACGGCATGGATTCTTCCACTCTTTGTCACTGATGAGGCCTCGCTGGGAATACTCTGTCCAGTTTTGACCCCACACTTTAAGACGGATGGTAGACAGATTGGAAGGAGATGTAGGAGTGACAAAGTGACTAGATACCTGGGAAGCATGACTTACAGGAAAAAGTTGAACCAACCAGACCATCAGTCTGGAGAAGAGGAGACTGGAGGAACAGGGGGGGATTTGACAATAGCTGTCAAATACCCAAATGGAGATAACAAAGAGGATAGAAATGGGCTTTTCTCTGTGGCCACAGGGGACAAGACTAGGAGCAATGGCTCCAACCGTAGCAAAGGAAATTTAGGTTGGAGATTAAGAGGAAAGTTCTGATTCTGTGGTCAAGCACTGGCACAGGCACCTAGAGAAGGTGTAGAATCTCCATCACTGCAAGTTTTAAAAGGCAAATAAGACAGAAATGTCTGGGAAGGGTCAGTCAGGGATGACCCTGCCTTGAGCTATGGGCTGGACTAGATCAGTGGTTCTCAACCTTCTTTACCAGGACTTATTTGTAAACGTTGAGGGCCAGTCCCAACCCAGTGCCCCTCATTATAGTTTCATAGTAGCTAGGGTCAGGAGGGACCTGAACAGATCATCTAGCCTGACCCCCTGCCACAGACAGGAATGAATGATGGGTTCACAAGACCCCAGACAGGTGATCGTCCAACCTCCTCTTGAATTTGTCCAAGGTAGGGGCAAGGACCACTTCCCTGGGAAGTTGGTTCCAGATTTTGGCCACCCTAACTGTAAAATACTGCCTTCTGATCTCCAAACTAAATCTATTCTCCATCAGTTTATGACCATTGTTCCTTGTCACCCCAGTTAGTGCTGGGGAGAAAAGAGCTCTGCCAATTTCCTGTTGATCCCCCCCAATGAGCTTGTAGGCACTGAGCCACTGCTCATCTCTAGGCCCCCAGTGTGTGGGGCCAGGGTTGAGTAGTATGTGGGGCAGGGGAGGCATAGGGGGCCCCAAGCAGCCCCTTGCAGGCTGGAAGAGTTCCAGCCTGCAAGGAAAAACCATGGTTTCTCACTTTTTCTCCTTTAAAAGAAAATCAATTTTTTAAAGTTTGTTGATCCATTTTCCACAACCCTTTCATATATTCTTGCAACTCACTTTTAGGTCATGACCCACAGGTTGAGAAATGCTGGACTAGATGACTTCTTGAGGTCCCTTCCAGCCCTACTTCCCTATGAGCCTGTGATGCGGTAAAATGACTAACCCTACTGAAAACAAAACACCTTCTTTTAATGACTTTCTCCTGGTTTGTTATAATATGGTCATTTTGTGGGTGATATTTTATTAGACAGGTATGTTATTCATATAGATTAGTGTCGTGCATTGCACTGTGGACTCACTCTTGTGGAAATGCACTGGAACAAAAATCTGATACAGACAAGTCTTTAATCCCCTAAAGGATAAAATATTTACTTTTTCCTTTAGTGTAAAAAGTAATACCTAAAGTAATTAATAGGAATACTTTAGCAGGGAGTATTTACATCATAGATTAGAATTTAAAATGTTAGACATTAATTATGGCTCTTTCTATATAGTGGACCCTATTAAAGAGGGTATACATTCTGAAAAATGCAACCTGGATCTAGTTGCAAGAAATACATTTCAGAGATTCCCATACATTATTTATACCAGATTATGAAAGGATTAAACTCTTCAGGAGAGTGAGCCTAGTTTCACACCTGCAACCAAGAATGTCCTTAAATGAAAATTTTTGATAGCAGCTGAGAGAGGTCTGAAAGGACAATACATCATCAACTTGCTTCAGGGGATAAAAAGGATAGATGGAAATAGTCTTAAGGATCCATTTACAGTACCACTGTACTGTTTAAAAAGGATAAATTGTTTCAGTTTCAAGAGGCCTTATGGCTTAAGGAAGAAATTAGCATCTGGTACTAATGGTTGCTCATGTGAACCATGAACAACTAGAAGAAACTAAAGGTGGTTTGTCTACAACTTAAAGGAAGTTATTTGTAGGTAAATTGGGAGAAGGAGGAGGAAACCTGGTAATTACAACTTTAAAATCGCACTGAAATTCATGATTATAGAGGTAGTAAGATTATATCAAACTTAGGGCAATATGTTTTCTGACCTTGACTACCAGTTTACAGCCAAGGGAAAGGAACAATGGTATTCTGCTGTACAGCTCAGGAGCAATATATTCATAGGTAGTTAAGAGGTAAGCCACACTATTTGGAGGGGGAGAAATCACAAAGAAAAATAGGAAGGAAAAAAAATAGCTAATACTGAAATATTATCCCAGATTCATCAATTCAAGACTGAACCAGAGAAAGAACTAGCACCAGTGGTTCTCAACTTTTTCACTCATGGCACACAGCATTAGATTCAAAGCACCCCTCCACAGCTTCTGTGAATTGATGGCACTTCATTTAAAAAATTAACTTAGTACAGTGCTTACCCTCCTTGCACAGGATCCAGGCAGCGGGGGAGGGCAACAGCCAAGCAGAGATGAGCCTGGGCTTATCTGTTCATCTCCTCACCCCTGGCTTATGTTCCCATACCTCCCCAGCACTTTAAAGATCTCACAGCACCATGACTGGGCATCACTGCCTTAGACCATCATGCAAATATAAAAGCAAACTACAGAGACAGTTACATTTAATACCATGGAGTTTCATACATCAAACAAACAGATGCTCCTATACGCTACCTTGTTAACAAATTTCAATGCAGATTGCAAGTGAAGATGTTGAAATAGTTTGCTAATATACTATTGTTACTGCTAGTACACTGTTACAAATGGCTTTGAATCTACAGATGTGCAGGACTGTGAGAAACCTAAAATTACAGAAAAACCCACTGAGTCGTGGCCCACACGGCCATAGTTCCTCCTTACTCCTCAACTGACTAGATTGCAACCAGCCATAGAGCTGTCAGTCATGTGTAGGCTGCACATGTATTGTACACAGATAGCTCTGAAGTTCTCTGCAAGAAGAAACTGTAGAATCAAGGTGTTAGTGAAAGAATGTGTGCAGATTTAAAAGGTATCCAGCTTGTAACCATATTGGTCTAGAAGAAAAGGCAATCAGGACTCTTAGTAGAGATTATATTTTTATTAGACCAACAAGATTTTTGCAGAGAAAAATTATTTAATTGCAAGCTTTTTGGGGACAAACACCCTTCATCATGCATCGGAGAAAAGATTGGAGAAAAAGACTGAGATTGAAAAAAAGATTGAAGAAAAAGGGTGTTTGTGCCCCAAAATTTATAATTAAATAATTTTTTTCTGCAAAACTCTTGTTGGTCTAATAAAAAATACCATCTCTACTACAAGTCCTGATTGCAGATTTAAAAAAAAGTTGGGATATAGTGCAAAGAGCCTCAGATTAAGAGAGAGCAATTATGGTGGGTATCCGAGTGAGGTACGATCAACAGCGTTTGTCTCTACCCGAATCAGGTCTCTGTAGTATGACGTTGGTTCTGGAACAGAAACAAAGGCAGCATGTTGGCTCTCAGACTGCCCTGCAGCTCTCCCACTGTGATCTCAACCAGACTGCCAGCAAAATAAAGGGTTGGGTTAGACTGAAGTAAAATGTTAATCCTGAAGGAAAAAGGTACAGGTTAAAGTTCACTTGCCAAAACCACCTTGCTCTTCAGTTATTTTCAGCACATTATGAAGGAAAACAAAACACACCAAAAAGGCCTTTAGGAGGCATGAAAAGGCAAGGGGTAGGAAAAAGGAAAAGAAATTCTGATTTTTCTGAAGCCAGTCTAACCCAGATACCACCCTCCTTAGCAAACTGCAAAATGCCTTAAAAAAACAGAATCAAATAAAAATGAGACCTGAAAAGAGGAGATGCTAACAAAACTATGGCTTGCTGCCATTTTCAGAAAGCCATGGTTCTTGTGTTTGAAGCCACCCCCTCCCCCCACTTTTTACTTATGAAAAAAAGATACGTGGAACAATAAAAAGGCTCTCTTTATATTGAGCAAAATGGATCGATGAACTAGTCACTACTCCCCCCTCCAAACACATCAAAAGCAGCAGCTTTCTTTATTCCCGAATGAGGTGGGAAAAACTGGCTTTTTACAAAACTGAAGTGTCCACAGCTGTACTCCTAGTGCAGAATTAATACCAGTCATACATATTCACTGGAATCATCTAAAATTTTACATTTTGCCAATATTTAAATTGGAGTTAATTTCACATCTGCTCCATAAACTTTCACCAGCTAATGCAAAGCTTAGCCCTACATCATGCCATGCTCTCCCAAGTGTATTACGTAATTTCAATTTACATTCATTTCCATAAAAGCTGGTATTTGATATGTTGCAAGACTGCGCTCATAAAGTCCATTGTGCTAGAAGCATGTGATAGATGCTGCAGAGATATCCCTATAGATCCTTTTATAACAGATGAGATATGGTAGGGGTCAGCAACCCCCGGCACGCATGCTGATCATAGCACACAACGCCATTTTGCTTGGCTTGCCACGGTCGGTAGCTGCTGGAGCCTAGGCTGTTCCCAGCAGGGCTCGCAGCATCCTAGCTGCCTGCTGGGAGCAGCCCGGACTCCCGGCTGGCAGTAGCTACCCAGAGCCGGGGCCAGCTGCAGCCAGAAAGGTGCAAAAACAGCC
>NW_005842150.1:264316-265521 GCF_000455745.1 Alligator sinensis | reverse complement strand
GCATCCTAGCTGCCTGCGGGGAGCAGCCCGGACTCCCGGCTGGCAGTAGCTACCCAGAGCCGGGGCCAGCTGCAGCCAGAAGGGGGCAAAACCAGCCGCACCAGGCTCCAGAGCCCCAGTATCAGCTCCCTACTGGCGTGTGCACCGGCACCTCGGAGCAGACGGTAGGGGAGGACCTGAGGCAGCTCAACCCTTATCTTTCCCCCACTCCCAGCACAGAACTGGTGACTGGGCTCCAGAGCCTGGCACAACTGTTTGTAGCCAGCCTGGGCTCTGGGCAGCTGCAAGCAGTACGCAGGCTGCAAACACCAGTGCCGGGCTCCACAGCTCCAGCATCAGCACCATGCTGGCGGCAACTGCGCTCACACCTCGGGGCAGACAGCAGGGCGGCGCAGCCTGCCCTGAGGTGCCCATGCATTTGCTGCCAGCACGGGGCTGATGCCAGAGCTGTGGAGCCTGGTACAGCTGTTTGCAGCCTGCCTGCTGCAGCTGCCCATAGCCTGGGCTGGCTACAAATAGCTGCACCGGGTTCCAGAGCCCAGTCACCAGCTCTGTGCCAGGAGTGGGGGAGAGACTGGGTTTGAGCTGCCTTAGGTCCCTCCCGCACTGCCTGCCCTGAGGCGTAGGTGCACGCGCCAGTACAGAGTTGATGCCGGGGCTCTGGCACAGCTGTTTGCAGCCTCCCAGCTGCAGCCGGCCCCAGCTCTGGGTAGCTGCTGCCAGCCAGGAGCCTGGGTTGAGGCGCAGAGGCTTTAGGTCAGGGGCAAGAGGCACACACAGGGTATCCTGCCATGTACTCCCTGCCCTCATTATGTTTTCCTGGCATGCCGGCACTCCGGCACCTTCCAAGGTAGGCATTGTGGGGGTTTTTAGCAATCCAACCAAAAAAACATTGCCTACCCCTGAGATATGGAGTGGGTCAGGCAAGATAAACTCATTTTTTGGAGACATACCATTAAATTCAAAAGACGTCTATATTGAGTACAGAATAAACACTCGATCTTATCTTCCTTAAAGGATCCAATGAAAGACCTACCGTACATTGCAATGTTACACTATTTAAGAGCCCATAGCAGAGCCAGCTTGCAAAATCTGTTCTTTCATGTAGTCTTAAAACTTGCTGAATTACCACCTCCACACCACTGATTTACCAAAGGCTTATACTGAATAATGATTCAGTAATTTCAGGAAAAATAAAGTAGGCC
>NW_005842150.1:259000-264306 GCF_000455745.1 Alligator sinensis | reverse complement strand
AGAGATAGTGAGGGAGAAACCGGATTCAACAAGTAGTCTGCTGCTTTTCAGCATTCTGTAACTGGGGGTAGATTGATCAAACTTAAAGAAGTCCCAAGATTCTTCTCCTGATATTAATGATTTTAACAGCACCATCTTCCAACTTCTGAGCACCATGATCATAACAGTTATTAATAAGAACATGAGATAGATATAGATTTGGAGCCATCCAAGTAGATGACTTCAGCTCTATGGCGCCACAAGATAGTTGATGCTACTGCAATATAGCTAGTAGAGAAGGAGCAACGAAAAGATGCACCATATTTACTCGAATATAAGGTGATCCTACATATACCTAATAGCATGAAGGTTGCAGTTTTGATTCCTGACTGGACTAGATTTCCTGAAGTCCCTTCCAGACTTATTTCTCCAAGATGATAAGAACACCCCAAAAATTAGATTCTATGTATGGAAAATGTCTAAGTTTGTTATAATTTCTCAGGTGGAGAACCTAATTAGTGGAGGATGGTCTTGAATTTGTTCCCTGCCTGTCCCAGCTGCCAGCGGAGGGTTTGGGATTGAGAGTATGGTTGGGGGTAGAAAGGTAAGAAAGGTTTATTGACTTAACAAAAACACAACTATGCATAGTATACCAAGACAGATAATGACAGACAATAATAATTTGCATCGGCAACTTATCAGCAGTCCCCTCTGATACCTGATGTATGACAAGTTTCTCTTTCCACAAAGCTCAGTGAAGTGAGGTGACCCCGATCAGCGCTGTCCGAGAGGTACCAGGAAGGACCCTGGTGTTCAGTCTTTGGGCTCCTTGAGATCCACAGGCCCACTGATCCACGTCAACAGCTAATTAGTCTCTTTCACCAAGCAGTATCTTCCTTCTGAATGATTTCCAGATGTGCCAGACAATTTATCATTTCTGAGCTGTGCTGATAAGTTATAGCCATTCAGATTCTTTTTACTTCAACTGTCCTTAGACTGACCAATAGCAGTACAAGCCTTGCATTCTTCTGATACGGTTAATTTTAACTACACCACAAGGCCTTACTACTTCAAGGCTTTGCTAAAATGTATTAGGCCTTATACTACATACAAGGTTTCACTACATCTTAGGCCTTATACTACATACAAGGTTTTACTACATCTTAGACTTTAATTAGGGTCTTAACAGAAACAGGAATCATTGGAAACAGGAAAGAAAGACACTGCTCAGCTGTGATTGCGAAGAGGAAGTAGAAATATCTTCAGTGTGGTGGCTTATCATAACTTGACAGAGTTGGTGCTGAGGGGGACTGAGGACAATGGACACTATATTTTATTCAGACAGGCTACTAGGGGGAGGGTAGAAACATCCAATGTGTTAAGGTTTTGGTTTTTTGGGGTTTTTTTTGCATGTCCCTTTAAAAATAAGTCCCATCAGCATCTTGGCCTTTTGGCTAAGATCAAATATAGGATTTTTAACATCAAGGGAAGGGTGTCAGGGTACCAGTGCTGACCTGATACTGCAGTAGCTCCAGGCCCAGTGCCAGTTCTCTGTGGAGGGAACACACACCTGTTTGTTTAGTTTTTTTTAAAAGAAAGGGATTTCATTAGCAGTGAAAGCCTGATCAACAACCTAAAGGCAGAGAAAGGGATTGACAGGGCATCAGGGTGTAAGGATTGCAGAAGAGAGACCCAAAGCTCAAAACAATGGGAGTGGTGGCAAGTAAGCACGAGGTGGGGGGGGGAAAAAAGAACTGTAGAGTGGAAAGGAAGACCTGGAGACAAATGGAGAGTGGACAAATACTGAGAGAAGGAAGATGACAGCAGGAGCAATGGCAGAGGCAGCAATCAAAAATGACAATGCCAGACAGAAGACAAGAGCAGAGGAGATCAAGAGACAGAGCAAGAGCAGCAACAGAAGGTACACTGAGGAAGAAGCACAGGGCAGCGGGAGCATGACAGCAGGCCAGCCTACCAGGAATGGCATGGTAAGAAACATGGAAGAGGCACCACGAGAAGCTAGAGTGGAGGATAAAGGCAATTAACTGGTAACAGAAGGCAGATGGGATTGGTGGTGAACAGATATAGTTTTGCTGGAAAAGGTACTGTTTGAGATTTTGGATGTGTAGACAAAGCATCTCACCAGCCCGATTGTTTTCTCGAACCAAAAGACTTGGGAAGCAACTTACTGGGGTGAAGAATCCAGTGATCTGGATTGTGGCACACCAGGGTTTTATAATGCACTATGGGCAACCAAAATGGTGCAGCAAATGCAGAAAGGTACGGTACTTGTCTGCACACTGTCCCCTCATGTCATGCTACAGATATGAAGAGATGAGAGAGAGTTGCGGAATGCCAGGAGTTCCTAAAATGCACTATTTGTAGGGTGGAGGGACACTTGTATCATAGATGCCCCAAAGCCTTTGCAAGTATAGTCAGACCCCCTGAAGAACAGCAAAACCCAGAGGAGGACAGCAGAGGAGAAGAGGTAGAAATGATGGAAGGAGGGTGAAACAGAAGGAAAGGAAGAGAGTCTGTGACTGAGGCAGCACAAGGAGACAGGATGGAAGAGAAGGTGGGAACAGTAAACAGCTCAGACATGGACATGGGTTGAGGAAAAAAGAAGACAACCTACAGACAAGAGAAGTGGAGATGGAGCAAGGGAAAGAACCAGATCCTAACAAATGATACTAGTCAGTCAGGAGAACAGAATTAGAAATTTCTGATGTATATGGACCAGAGAGGACCAAGTATACATAGTACCATGTAGAAAGATCTCCAAAGCAATCAGAGTGATCAGATGGACTGTCCAACATCCAAGAGAGGAAAACAAAGTTATACCAAACTTGGTTTAGAAAAAGCATATGACAGAGTGAATCATAATTATATATTTGAGGAGCTAGGAAATGTGGGGTTCCCAGAGAAATGTATATGTTGGATAAGGTTACTGTATAGAGAAGTGGAACAAGTCCAAATTAATGGGACCTAAGTTGGGCCTTTAAAATCCACAAAGGGGTGAGACAAGGCTGCCTTGTTGCCACTACTATTTGTGAGCAGCATGGAACCGTTATCACAAAAGAATAAGAAAAGAAAGTCATAAGTGGAGTAGAGATACCAGAAGAGGGAGAAGTAAAATGCATACTATACAAGAATGATATACATGTAGTAGTTAGGGATAGACTTTCAACGGAAAGGTTACTAAAGCATGCAGAGTATGAAGAAGTGACAGGGGCTAAACAAAATAGATTGAACAATAGGATAATGGCAATGGGGAACTGGGGAGACTTGGAGAAGTTGGACCTTCAAAAGCTGAGGAGAAATCAAAGTTCTAGGCATCCCAATGAATGCTTAAAGGAAAGGTAGTACATCATGGGAAAAGGTGATGGCAAAGCTGTGGCAAATACTTTGGTTATGGTCCAGAAGGACACTGTCCTTTGCCAAAGAAGTAGCAACTGAGCTACTACCAATTATTCTATATATGGGAACTGTATTCTCAATGCGGCAGCAGATAACAAGAGTACAAAGGAAAACAAATGCATTCTGGAATCCCAAAGGAAAAAGGATGGCTAGAGCTGAACTGTACAAAGCAAAAGAGATTGGGGGGAGGAGGGATGGGGAAAATGGGGCCTGCCAGACTTGGGGTTGTTCACTCAAGGGGGAGTCTGGTACCTCAAGTCAAAGGGAGCACATGCCCACCCCCCCACCCCCCAGACAGTGAGCAGGGGGTGGTCCCCTGGCAGCCAATCCTGCTGACTGGGGGGGTGCAACATGAGCCACCTAATTTCATGCAATGGCAATTTTGAGGAAGTGAAGACTATAGTGTATCAGACCTCTCTGAAGAGTCCATGGGTATAGCAACCACCAATTCATTACATCAGGATGGAAAGATTTATGCACAGGTATAAAATAGAGAAGGTATGGCTAGAGGTACTGAAGGATCATAACAAAATTGATGAAAGTGATAAGGGAGAGAGATGAGATGGTGCCTGCAGGAAATTTCACAGGACAAGTGAAGGTCTGAGGAACAGTGGTAGATAAACAACTAAAAGGAGAACATGCTGATCTAGCATGGATGGTTGTAAGAAATCTCTTGTTAGTGAGAGAGCTGCAACATAGACGGAACTTGAGGAGCTGATCAGTGTGCCCAATGGAGAGGTACAGGGAAGAAGAACCGGTGAGACATGTTCAGGGAGTGTACATACGCAAAGGGATTTTGGGAAAGGGTCTGCAGCTTTCTGCACGTCACCAAAATAAACCTGTTAGCATACGAGATGGCACTATATGGACTCATACCAAAGGGACTGGAGGAAACATTATTAAGGACTTTATTAGCATGCGTTAAATATATAGAAAGTAAAATAGCTTGGGGTTTTTAAGGGGTTGGCTTTCACTGAAAGAAAGTGCCTATGATGGGGTTGCATGAACTGAAATACTACATTGATAGGGACAAGGAAGAGATTAGAGAAACAGCAAAGAAGTGGAGGAGAAAGGACGGAACACACTTGTTTCACTGAACCAGAGAGGATTGATGGGAGCAGCAGAGATAATAGTTTTTTCATTGGTTTCTGTATGAAGAGTTCACAAGGAGTTTATTTGTGGGAAGTTGATGTATATTAAAGGTCTAATATATGCAGTTGTATGTTTTCAGATATGTAGTTATTCATGATATAAAAAGCTTTGGCGATATAAATATGCTTGACATGAGAAGTTTTGAGAGTGTAAGGTGATCACACATGATTTTTAGCAACGCTCAGCATGGGCAGCATTCAAATACCTGACCCACATTGGGCAAACATACTGGGCACTAATACATATATATGTGTATGTTTTGACTTGTGGCCATGATATATATGTATATGTATATATCTATCATGGTCACAAGTCAGTTTCACAGGTGGCTTCCATGACTGAGCACATGCTGTTTCAACCAGCAGTTCAAGGATAGGCAACGCATATAATGGGGGACAGGGGCTGCCGGTATGCAAATATAAAATAGGGGGTTCTCTCTCTCCCATACTGACTTGGGGGAGGGGGAAGGGACTCATCTTATGGTTTGATGAAATACAGTAGTTGAATAGTTCCTTCTGCAGATGATTTTATCTAGGAATGAATGACACTTCACAGTAATACAGAAATAAAAGTCAGCAGCAAATTCTCAGGAAGACAAATGCCCTTTCAAGTAATCCATGTAGAGTTCACTATGGGGTTGCATCAGCAGAACATCAATAAACTTTCTGTAGTGAACGCAAATATGGTACCATTATCTTCCGGAATCTCACCCTTGCCAATTGCTACTATTCAGAATCAAACAATCGGGGGGGGGGGGG
>NW_005842150.1:248301-258868 GCF_000455745.1 Alligator sinensis | reverse complement strand
GCATATGGAAAGAAGTGGGGGGGGGGGGGGGGGGGGGTGGAATTTTGGAGACTATTGCATAGAGATCAGCAAAAACATTTAACTATGTTGTAGCAGAGTTTGCAGAGGAACAGGAAGTTATGGCTGGTTCTGTACAGATAAGGTTCCCAAAGTATTCACACACACACACCACACCCCTGAAGACTATCAACATGAAGTATGTAACAAGGTTTAATTGAACTCCACTGAACACCCCCCCCCCACAACAAGAACAAGCAAAGGAGTGTTTTGGAAAAGGGGCCAGCAACTTATGGCCCCACAGCCAAGTCTGGCCTACCATTCAATTTTATCCAGGCCCTGAAGGAATACCAGTAACAGTTTGGAAACAGCAGCTTGGGTCATAAGTGCATTATCAGCAGTCATTTGGAAATACAGGTTGCAGTCATATTAGTCTACAGGCAAAAGGAATCAGAAGTTGTTGTAGAGGCAGTTATCTTTTTATTAGACCTACTAAATGAATTAATTTCCACCTAGAAGAAATGTTACCATCTTTGCATTCTCCTATGCCTGAAAAAGAGTGTGCGCGCCCAAAAGCTTGCAAATGAAACATTTTTTACAACTATCTAGTAGGTCTAATTAAAAACAAAAAAGAAAAACAAAAAATAACTGCCTCTACCATGAGTGCTGCTTCCTTTTATTAGCAATCTGGCAGCAATCAGTGTCAGCACTAAGTGGAAGGGAAGCCTGCCTTCACACTGAGCTGTATTAATTCAGTCTACAATTCCTAACAGGCTGCCAACCCCTGTTCTACAAAGGTTCAGGATGTCAGACTCAATGCCTCCCCCGAACAGAAACACCAGAGGCCTGACTGCTCAAATAAGCAGAAGAATCTTTACTCCCTGGACACCTATGGACATTAAGAGGTTAGAATGCCCTCCTGGAAGACTCAGCTTACCTTCTGCATCCTTGCATTCTGACGCCTTTTATAGGCTGCTTGGAAAGGTTCTCTTTATACCAAGAACCTTTAGAAGAGGAATGGAACACAGCTTTAGAAACAGACTAAAGGGTAGTAGATGACAAGGTTTTATGAAGTGACAGGTCTCATTGAATATATAAAAAGAGACACACTAAAATGCCTACCACATTTTGAAAGTGAGGATTTTTAGGCGATTCCTTGCACTAGTTGTATAGTTGGAAGAAATGTACTGAAAAGCTTGGTCTAACAAAGTGCCTTTCCTAGAGTTAAGGAGGAGCCCTTTGTGCCCCAAAGCTTACCTAACACAGTGCTTCTCAACTTTTTTTTAGACTTGAGGCACCCCCGGAAAAAAAATTTCAGCTCTTAGTTTTCTTAACGGCCCGTCACCCGCTCTGTGCTGCAGCCGATCACAGCCCACCTGCAGCTGTCCGGAGCAGGCACAGGCAGCCCCAGGCAGACTGCGAGCACAGGGCCCAGGTTGGCAGCAGGGCCAGGTTACAAGCTGGTGCTGAACGTGGGAAACAGTGGCCCCTCACCCGCCCCATGGCCGGTGCCCTGCACTGTAGCCGCTTGCAGCCCGCGTGGGGCTGCATGTGCATGCTCCAGACAGCCCTGCATGAGCTGCAAGTGCCTGCAGCAGGGAGCGCTGGCTGTGGGGCAGGCGAGGAACTGTTTTTCCTCACGCTCAGCACCAGCTTCTTCCCTGCCAGCAAGCAGAAGGTCAGGGCTGTGCACTGCCCCCGCCTGTACCGTGGGGCTGGGGGGCACTAGGAGTGGGCAGGGAGGAAGCATGAGCACGGGGCCCTCACCAGTGTCCCAGGGCCAGTGCTGGCATGGCCCAGAGCAGGGTGGTGGGAGCACGGGGTCCTAGCCGGCAGGAGTTCTATGGAGCCAGGCCAGCTCCCCCCTCCACCTGCTGGTGCAGCCCAGCCCAGCTTCACAGACCCCTGCTAGCTCATGCCCTGCTTTGGGCCCCATTGGTGCTGGCCCTGGGACATTGGTCCCAAGACATTGGTGACTAGGGGGCAGGGCACCTGTCAAGGGCCAAGGCACCCCATGCAGTCCTCAACAGCCTGCCAAAACTGGATAAGCAGCCCTCTGCCCAGAATAACTGCCTGCCCCTGAGATACCACCCAGGAAATCCTTTCCCCTTGCACTTCCTGGGCCATCCAAGCAATACAAACACTCCTACTTAGTGCTTCCCAAACTTGTCCCGAGCAGGGGGCCATAATGTGGGGCCATTTCCTCAGCATGACCCCTCACTCTCAACCCACAGCCCCTCCCCCCCCCTCCACTGATGTTGCAACCCCATTTGGGCTCACAACCCACAGTTTGGGAACCGCTGCTCCAGCCTTACCTACTGCATTTTGAACATTGTTAGAATAAAGCAAGCAGTAAAGAGCAACATTCTGAACATTAGGGGCAGAGAAGATTACCATTTGGGATCTTGTGGAGGTAAAGAAAACAGACTGTATTGCATTGTATTCCTATATTCACGTCAGGGTATAGTTGTGGATAATGAAGATACACAAGGAAGTTGGGGGGGGGGGGGGGGGGGAAGGTGAGCAAGGACAACCTGAGCTAACACGAGTCTAGCCGTGCTTCAGGTGCCTTGTCATCCATTTCAATTGACAAAACCAAACCAAGAGCACCGTGTAAGGTTAAATACTAAGAGAACAAATATATAGCTAAACTAAGATGCTCTCAGACACCTCTAGGAGCACCCACTCAAAGGATTCATTCTCCATCTCCTCCAAGGTTGGGTGTTGTACTTGTTAAACATTCTGTAGTAGATTGAGTGAAATTGCCACTGTGGTACGTTCACTACACTCTGTAGGACACTGAATATTTAGGGTGCAGCACTTGACTTTTGTAACAGAAACTGTTCTACCCGAGTTGGTTGCAGCTCCTTTGTATTGTGTCCCTTATGCAGCAGGGAGCTCATGCTATTCAAGCAGTAGTGGCAGAGGTGGCTGGGGCTCACACAGCATGGGGGCTTAATACACTGGGGGTCACAGAAACCTGCAGCCCCCAGGGCATCTGGCCCATAGGATATGAAATCTAGGCCCATGACAAGTGCAAGGTGTGGTCCTAAGACACTCTGAAGCTGGACTGTCCTTTAGCTCTAAAATGTTGAGCTCATGAAAGATTCTTTTTTATTTCTATAAAATGACTAATGTCATAGTAACTTAAGATCTACGCCTTTACTTATATTGTTCCCATTTCAAATATTTTTCAACTAGTTCATTTTTTCCCCTATTTTGTACTGTAAGCTTTGAGGGGGAATCAGGGTAACTCAAGTTAATGTTGGGAAGCTAGCACACAAGGTTCAAGTGCACTAACCTCCGGTTGTAGATGCTGTTTCAGAAGTACAGCTAGATAGATTGCTATACCTAGGAGGATTAAGCAGAAACCAGGCAGAAGTTTAATGTATTTTAGCTACATTGTTTTGGTTGATTTATCATCTCAACTTTCCCCAAGCATCCCACACAAAACAAGTTTTAAGATCAGCATTCCCATTTTTCTGGTCAAAGTCTCTTGAAATATTCACACAATATCCAGCTATTCCCTGATGCAGGCAAACCGGCATATAGCTTTTCTGTGCTTCACCACTTTTCCTCCATGTCCAAAACAGAGGACACCTTTCTTGCCTAGAAAAAAGAGAATTTTTATTCTGCTTAAAATGTCATCTCTATTACTTTTTTCTTCTTGTTACACTACACTTTAAGACACCAGCTATCACAATATGATCCTGATTTTTTTTTTTTTTTACTAGAGCCTCTAGGTACTCCCATAATATAAGCAAGCATCTGTGTACATCCATGTATAAAAATTTTAAACCTTTGTAAATTTAGTCAATTGATTAAATCCAAATTAAATATGAATTTCCAAATCACAAGCCTGACAATTTTTGCAGAACCAGCTTTTTCAATCCTTAAAAAGATACATGTACATATTGTTTATTTACTTTATAAGACAGGCAAGACCCAATTTCAGCCAAACCTTACAGGCAAAATATATACCAAACTGAGAATTAGCTTTCCATTTGTCTGCCTAACAAGTTTTTCTTCTACAAGTAACTGTAACTCTAAGATCTAACTTCATTCTTGTTATTTTAATAGAGTAAAGCTTCTGGTTAGATTATCTGACCAAAAACAAGGGGGATGTATGCTAAGAACGTCTTCATGTAGTTGCAATTTTAACCTACAGCAGGGGTAGCTAACCTGCAGCATATGCCTCACATACAGCGGACTGGGGATGGGACAGGCAGCACAGCTGCAGATAGGACAAGAAACAAAGCAACATAGTTGACCAGGCAGGGAAGCAGGGCATAGAGCAGAAAGCAGAACAGTGGATCAGGGAAGGGAAGAGTATTGGCATGGCACTGAGGGTAAGGGGCAAACTTATGGCACACAGGCCCCTGTTGACCTCAAGGTCAAAGGGGGGGGGGGTTAGCAGAAAGCAATTTACAAGCCACAATCTGCAAGTACCAATCTACTGGTGTGTCCAGTTCTTAGGAGTTTATTTCAATCAATTAAGAGCTCTTTAACTGAAGTAAACAAGTTAAAGTTTTCAAAGCAAAAAGCTAAAAGTGCCCACTACAATGAAATTTTATTATGCAAAAGTCGCTAACAAGACAATGAGGAATCAAAAATGTTCTCTCTAAATTTAAGTTTGTCATCTGTTCCTTTGGAGTCAACTATATTTGCTGTTCAAACTATTCAGTTACAAATTTGTAACTTAGCTTTGAATATGCACAGTAAACCCTCTTCTGCTGTTTAAGCCTACAGCACTAGCATTCAGGAATTTCCAGTGTAAACAGCAAGAACAGATTTCTACTCTAAATACACATGCTTTTAAACGTATGAAAGCTTAACTCCTACACCTAAGTATTCATACCATAACTTCTCGAAAGTGTTCAAAAGAATCCTGCAGTGTTATGAATGTTAATAGCTCTCCAGCTCGCGAACTAGCTCCAACAGCATCAGTGTTTTGATAACAGGGCTGATAGTCAGTCTGTATATACAGACTGATGAACATCAGCACACAACTATGAAAGCCATAACCCATGATGATTGCCAAAATATTGAAACTGAAACCAAAAGTTATATGGAGGGGAGGAGGTGGAAAAATGGTTGAAGGAACCAATAGGACTAAAAAAATCCAAACAAACAAAAACGTCAAGGTAATTTATCATTTAATTCATCATGAAATCAAATAATGTTGTGTGAGACAGTGTTACTATTTCAACTACTGATAGTCTTGCAAAACTCCAAATACAATAACTTATAGATTCATAGATGTTAGGGTCGGAAGGGACCTCAATAGATCATCGAGTCCGACCCCCTGCATAGGCAGGGAAGAGGGCTGGGGCTAGATGACCCCAGCTAGATGCATATCCAACCTCCTCTTGAAGACCCCCAGGGTAGGGGAGAGCACCACCTCCCTTGGGAGCCCATTCCAGACCTTGGCCACTCGAACTGTGAAGAAGTTCTTCCTAATGTCCGGTCTAAATCTGCTCTCTGCTAGCTTGTGGCCATTATTTCTTGTAACCCCCAGGGAACAAGATGGGCAGAAAACGAGATGGGCAGAAAACAAGATATTGAAAATTAAGGCCTTATTGTGCAAACAGTTGAAACACATTACATAGCTCAATTCACACTAATACCAACTTCAGTGAAATTGAGCCCAAGTAGTTTCAATGATTTGCTTAAGTGACCACAGAGGGGTTTTTTATTACTATTAATAACAGCCTGTCACCTCAAAGCAGTGTTACTTGAGTGTCAAAAAAAATGAAATGTTTATGCTTTCCATACTGTAACAAAACAAACAAACAAACAAAAAAATAGTACTTTTTTTTTTATGCAAGTGCTTATCAGAAGCATTTGTTTAAGTCTAGAGCAAAGATCACCAACCTTTTAGAAAGGTGGCCCAGCACGTGGCACCCATCCCCTCTGCAGCATCCCAGCCCTCCTTACTCCATGAGGGTTGATTTCGAATATGTGCACCTATAGAGTACCACCACAAACCCATGGCCAACACACAGGAAACAGTTCAACAGCAAGGGTGAGCAGAGACGCAGGAAAGGGGAGGAGATGGGCTGGGGCTGTGAGGAATCAGGTAGCAGGTACCTTTAAGGGACTGGTGCACACACCACTGAGTCAACAGTTCTCCCCTTTGTGGGATTCAGCCCAAGAGCCATAGGTTACCAACAGATACCTACTCTAAAAGAATAAGTCCCGCAGACTTCAAATACAAAGTCTGATAGAGAAATATCCCCCCCGGTTAAGAGGCAGGATAGCTTCAGACTTGTGCACATTATCACGTGCTGCTTTTTACAAATATAGTGCAGGTCATCAATTCTGCAAATTTTGTCATTCTTAGGGTAGCAATGTTAACATGGCTTTACTTTTCTATGTTAGCAAAGAGGAATGCTAACAGGTGAAGCATCTTGGTAAGAAGTCAGATTTTTCTCCTTGCCTTAATTTGAAAATTAGAAAACCGAGTACAAAGTTACCTAGCAATTTAAGACTAGAAATGGGAAAGTAAAAACCAATGTAGACAAATCTGATATTTCCAATTTGTCATTGTTATGCAATTTAATTTTGTTCCTACACCTAGATTTCTGTCAAGTAACCAATAGCTTTTGCAGCAATGCACCAAGATCCAGAAGTTTACCTTCTATATAAAATTTACCATGGTTATTTGGCTTTCTAATGGTTAATTCTTTCCTTGAAAAATCTTCTGCACTCTTTGATTGGACATCCAAACCTGGGAGTAGGTTTCTTATATACTGATGACAGAAGAACATCATACTACAAAATTTGCAGAACTCTGTTACTTCAGCCCAAGGCATGGGTTACTTATTTGACTTTTGTTACATAAGAAGCTTAAGTTGACTGCATCAATTGCCCAATATAAGTCCATTTCATCTCTTAGTCATTTAAAGAAACAAATGAATCAAACTTAAGTCTCCAAATGAAAATGAGAAGGGGACACAAACACAATATAGGGTTAAAGTAATGGAAAAGAATATAATGATGCAGACGTGACCAACCTGTGACAGAAGTGCCCCAAATGGCACAGGGCAGATCAGAGGTTACAGGCAGCACAAACAGACAGACCAGGAAGCAGAACAAAATATTGGGGCAGGGATTGTAACAGAAAGCCCCTTTTTCCTCTCGCCTGCATTTGCTTCCCCCTCTTTGGATATGTTTATCCTGTTCTACTTTTCCTTCCTTCCTCTTTCTTTCACTATAAGATAAGGAATTGTGTTTTAAAGTTTGTATGTGTGCATTTTGTACCTCCCCTTGAATTTTGGTATTTTTATCTATTTGTGTGCCATGGCATTACTCTTCTAGCTTATATTTTATACTCTTCACCTTTTAACTAAATGTGTTTTAGTTTTTAGAAGTAAATTATACACTGTAACAATGTTAACAAGGGCAGGAATCAAACTGCCTCTTCCCTGTATCAGGTTGGCCCCTGAAAGAGCAAGCGAATCAGTGATTGAATGTGTAACAGTAGCAGGCTTCAGTAACAAGTAGAAATTAACACCTAGGGAAACCCCAGATCAACCAAGGGAAAAGAATCAATAGGACACAATGTAGCAACCGGGAATTCTCTAAACTTCACTGTTCAAGGGCTAGAAGCCCCGGTCTAAGTTAATTAATGCCAGGGACCAACTTGTGGCTAAATATCTCCAGATCGACCGCTCCCAGAGCCCTATTCAAAATTCATCAATGGACTCCCAAACCTGCACATACATGCGGACGACCCCTGGGGCTGACAGATGCTATCCAGTAGCCACCAAGGGGGAAGTCCCACGAGGGTCAGCGACCCCTGGATTGGGCAAACCTGAAAACTGGGGAGTCACCAGTCTGCCAAGGACAGATAAAAAGCAGTGAAAAGTGACCCTCAGTGGCACCCTCTTGGTCTCCAACTTGATCAGTACCCGACCTGTCCAGCCAGAAGGACCAGCCGATGACCCTCTTCTGGAGGATAACACCACGCTGAAAGAAGCCTCAACTGGCCATCGACAGCAGACTCCAGCACTTGTAGGATAGGTATACCCGACTGTGGTGCCCCCCACCCACAACAAACATTTGTAGCTTGCTACTCTGTGTGTGCGCGCACGCGCGCGAAGGGACCAGCCCCAAGGTTATGATTTGACTTCATTACAGTATTTCAATCCGCCTAATAAACCAGAATTTTAAGGATCCCGAGTTGGACATTTGTAGCCAACAGGATCACAGAACAGAGAGCAAAAAGCAGAGCAGCAGATCAGAGGTACAAGATGGGAGTAGCATTCAGGGAGGGTGTAGGGCTAAATTTGTGGCATACCTACCAAAAAGGTTGTTCCTCATTGTATTAATGTGTTCCATTCAACATGTCCCTGTTTAGGATATGTGAGCATTTAAAATACTATAATTTCAGATTCTGCAGGGGGAGTTCTTGGTGACAGTTTATGTCAAAAACAAGTGGAGGGGAGGGGGAAGTAACTGCTGCTCAGAAACATACACAGTCCCTTTCCCTTGCATGCAGAGACCATCTTTCTGATGATTTACAGATGAAGTGGTCTTATGCCAAAAGATGGTCAAATCTAAATCTCCAGTAATAAGAATATTTTGTTAATTACTCCAGGACGAAGTGGTTCAGCACAATGAGGGAGGAAGATCAAAAGGTGGTGGGTAGACTGGCCTTACAAAAACTTTTTACAAACTATTAATACACTTGGCAATCAACCAACACTGAAAAATATTGCTTGCATGCTGCTTTGAAACTTGGCCAAAAATTAACACCTGTTCCACATGCCAGCCAGAACAATTTCTTGTAAATTTTTATTCACCAAGATAAGAGGTAAGCAGGCCATCTGCAAGCACTATTACTTGAGACCTTGACTTTCTATACTGGAACTCACCTCTCTCTCAGTCTTTCCAAGACTGCCAGAGCACTTACTATTAACTAAGATACAGGTTTCACACCTCCGCTCCTATAATAGAGCATTAACTATACTGAGGAAGCCATGGAGAAAATTACTTATCCCTTGGGATTTGATCATCTGTCTTTCCAAGACCCCAAGAACTCATAAACCTTTTTGGCATTCTACCAGCTCCTTTCAATGAACTAGTTCAAGGTAAAGTGCAGGCCTCAAACACCTATAATCTTCATAAAAACTGCACCTGCTCTTCCAGAGCCGTCACCTGTCACAGATCAAGTACGCTCCCAGAAAGTCAAGAGGGAGATTCCTAAATATGATCTAATTGCCCTTTAACTCAGTGAATGTTCTCATCAACAGAAGATGTTCAGCAGAGGTCCTGGCTATCTGAAATACTAACCAATATAGGCTGAACAGAACAATTAGATGATTTGAATTCATAAGCATACATCAAAGTATTTTAAAAGTGTAGACTTGGTCTTTCTAATCCCTACACCTACAATCCCTTGCTCTCACCAAGTTTGGGGGGGAGGGGAGGAGAGGGGGGGAGGACAGAAGAGAGATCCCCTCCATGTTTTAGTTGATGTGGGGTTTTTTGGTTTTGTTTTTGTTTTTTTGGTTTTTTTTTTTATACAAGATGGACATGAGAAGGGTAGAGAAACTCTTAAACATAAAAAGTATGTCTTGCCCAAATCAGAAAGAACTAGTAATTCACAAATCACTGAAGAGCTAGGGAAGTGACAATGCTGGAGTAACAGGACTAGAAGCTAAGCTGAAAGGCAAAATGATTTTTAGGAAAAACTCAAGAAAAAGGATTAGTTGCTTGTTTTGTCCTTACTTGTTTTGCCATAAAATAAATAAAAAGAAACAAACAAGTAAAAAAAAATAAAAGATTTCACTCTCCATAGGCCCAGCTGTCAGGCACAACTCTGACAGTACCATTGTCTTTAAGACCTTGGGGATAATCTGGACGGTCTATGATTAGGGGTGCACCAACAGAGACTTTTGGGGCTGATACCGATAGCCAGTTTTTAAGAAGGCATATATGCTGATACTGATCCAGTTTCCGATACAGCATGGAGAGCTGTGTGCAGCTGGCAAGTCTGTTGTGGTGGATGGGGAAAAGGAAAGGGAAGCAGCATGTGGGGGCAGATCAAGATCCTCCACAGTGAGGGAAGGACCCAGAGGAGGAGGTGATGAGTGCTTGTCATAGGCGACTCCATCCTGAGAGGTACAGAGGGGCCCATCTGTCGCCGGGACCCCTCAGCACGAGAGGTATGCTGCCTCCCTGGAGCAAAGATTTGGGATGTGATGGAGGTAATCCAGGCAAGGATCAAGCCCACCGATTACTACTCCATGGTCCTAGTCCATGTGGGTACTAATGATGCGGCCAGGAGAACCCCTGATCACCTGATGGCAGACTACAGTGCTCTGGGCGGCGTGCTGAAGGAGTTCGGTGCACAGGTGGTATTCTCTTCCATCCTACCAGTGAACGGACGCGGAAGACGGCATGAGAACTGCATCCGAGAGACCAACTGGTGGCTTCGGCAGTGGTGTCTCGAGGCAGGCTTCGGCTTCCTGGACAACGACCCGCACATCACGACGAGGGACATGCTCAGCTGGGATGGGCTTCACCTGTCCCCCAAAGGTAAGCGTGTGTTTTCTTCTAGGTT
>NW_005842150.1:244881-245917 GCF_000455745.1 Alligator sinensis | reverse complement strand
AGTACTGTGTGCAATTCTGGGCGCCGCACTTCAAGAGGGATGTGGATAACCTGGAGAGGGTCCAGAGAAGGGCCACTCGTATGGTTAAGGGCCTATAGACCAAGCCTTATGAGGAGAGACTAGAGAAACTGGATCTATTCAGCCTCCGCAAGAGAAGGTTGAGAGGCGACCTTGTGGCTGCCTATAAGTTCATCACGGGGGCACAGAAGGGAATTGGTGAGTATTTATTCACCAAGGCGCCCCCGGGGGTTACAAGAAATAATGGCCACAAGCTAGCAGAGAGCAGATTTAGATTGGACATTAGGAAGAACTTCTTCACAGTTCGAGTGGCCAGGGTCTGGAACGGGCTCCCAAGGGAGGTGGTGCTCTCCCCTACCCTGGGGGTCTTCAAGAGGAGGATAGATGAGTATCTAGCGGGGGTCATCTAGACCCAGCACTTTCCTGCCTATGCAGGGGGTCGGACTCGATGATCTATTGAGGTCCCTTCCGACCCTAACATCTATGAATCTATGAATCTACTATAACCTCCTCCACGATCCTTTTGTCCTAAAGCAGGAGGATTGATAACCCTTAGGTCATATTAATCCTAGTTACTGCATAAGATATTCTTTGCATATAATTATTGCTAAGCCAGGTTAATTGGTAGTAGGGGGGCCCTGAATCTGCATGGGGCAGGGTTGCTGCTGCTGCAGGCTATAGCGGCACTGGGCTCTTCTTAGTGGGGGCTGAGCCAGGCTGTGCTTGGGGGAGGCAGGCTATGGGGAAGCTGTAGCACCCCACAAGCCCACCCTTCCAGCACCACCACTACAGAGCTCAGGGCAATCCCAAGCCAAGCCCTGCCCTGATCTGGGGGGCAATATGCTTCCCCTCCCCCCCACCCCAGGCCCTCCCAAGGTGCCTGCAGCAGTGGGAGCTGTGGTGTGCCAGTAGCGGGCGCTCCTGCGTTGAGCCGCCCACCTCCCTGCACCCGACCACCTTCTAGGCTCCGAGTGCCTCCCTTGGGGTGCCTCCCGTCCGGCCGACCCCTTCCCTGGAG
>NW_005842150.1:241997-244668 GCF_000455745.1 Alligator sinensis | reverse complement strand
AGGAATATCAAAGGAATCCCATAGAGCAAACCAGGGTGGCTGAGGTAGCCGTTTAAACACGCATCTGAGTTACTGAAGCTAAATATCTAATCGGATCTCAAGTAGCTTACTCACTCGCATCGTCCAGAGGTGGTTAGAGTTTTCCTCTGGAGGCAGGGTACTCTTGGAGCATGCGGTGATGAGGAGAGAGCCAGGTTCAGACTCACCTGGATGACCGCATGGCTAATGGCTGCCCTTCTTCCTGGCCCAGGCCCTTAAATAACCTCTCTGACCTCAGCTGCCCGGTCCAATCGAAGCTGCCAATACTGGCTACAAACCGACCAATCTACAAAGCATCCCTGGCTACCTGGGCCCGCGCGCAGGGCCGGGTCTTTCCCCCCTGCCCAGGTGACCAGAGCATCACCTCCCAGGCGCCAGGCTTTTGTCATGCAGACAAGGTGGGAGATCCCCGCCGTGAGGGATTCAACAGCAGCCTCTCAGGCTGGCTGAGACAGATCTCTGGAGAGGGGCACCGACGGTGGCATTTCTGCCACAGGAGCCAGCCACCACCCTCCTCCCCCGACAAGCTGGGGCTCCATCCTGCGCCTTGCCCAGGTAGCACCTACCCCAGCCCCTCCCTCACTGTGGGGGGGCCTTGATCTGCCCCCCCACCACACGCTTACCAGCTGCAAGCAACTCTCCATACTGTTGGGCTGCGCTCCTCACCGCCTACGTGCTGCGCTGTGGCTGCACACATGCCTTAGCCATTTAATCATCCACATTAGGCCGATTTCTGATACAACCAATTTTTTTTTTTTTTTTTATGTCAGTGCCAATCTGATATCGGACCAATGTATCGGTGCACCTCTATCTATGATACCGCTATTTAAAACAGCTGACTAAAATTGTCCTTGATGATAGCAGATAGTGAAGTCAAAATGTCTCAAAGGCCTCCTAACTTCCAGATTAGTATATATAAATGAGTTAAAAGATGACAGACCTCCTGCTCGCTCATTTTTTAAAGTAAAATAAGAAGCCAAAACATTCAACTACCTTTGAACTGCTATGTTTTTTCTTCAGTTTCACTAACAATGAAGCAAACACAAACCCTGCTATTAATAATTATTACCACAAACTAATGAAGTTTACAGTTCATAAAGACTGCCCATCCGTGAACTCTGCAGCCTGGATGAGTGATGGACCAGCACCACAGTATATCTAGAAATAAAATCAGAACAACAGTGGGTCAAGGTTTAAACTTGCTCATACCCCTATAAAAAAAACAAACAAACAACAACAACAAAACACCACATACAGGTGACTAGTCACGTTCTTAATAAGCATTTAATAAATATTTCATTCTTCTGCATTAATAAGTTTGTATTACACATACCTAGAGGCCTCATCATGCCGAACAGTGTACTAGTGCACAGTAAAAGCATCTCCAGCCCAGAGTACTCACAACTATAGTTTAGTTTAAAGAACAGACAGAGGGTAGGATTGAAAACAAAAGCACAGAGACATGAAGTAGTTTGCTCAGGCCACACAACAGTTCATTGGCAGAGCCACAGAGAACCCAGGAGAGTGTCCTAACTACTGATGCAAGCTGCATTTGAAGGCTTTAAATAAGCATTTTAACAAATAGTAAAATCAATATGATAGAAGCTACAAATACGCTGGTGAGAACTTGAAAACTCCTGTATAAAAGATGCTTAGTGGTAGTGATCTGGTGTGCTTGTTACGTGAAATTATTCCGCTCGCACCTTTTATTGCTAGCAATAAACCTTCTTTATACTTTCACCCCTGGTATCTTTATTGGCCTTTGCATACCGGGCACGATCCCAGACTTGAGCTGGGGCTCAACAAAAGTAGTAAAATGTATCTGATCTAGTTCAAAGATAACACCAGAAAAAGAGGGCCTGCTGGTAAGCCTAGAAATATAGTAAGAGCTGCCAATTAGCTTATGAAAGTCATTTCCAAGGAGTCACAAACCAAGCAAGCCCTTTTTTTTTTTTTTTTTTTTTTTTTAAAACACCGTCCCCCACAATGATGAAAGATGTAAAGATAAATAACCTCAGACATCTCAAGTGTTGGAAAGAGTTCTCTGAACTTTGTTATTCATATATTTCCAATTAAGAAGTGGCACTTGTACCAAATAAAAACAAATGCAATGCTCATTTCCCTACTGTCCATCCTGGTGATCAGTTTCATGCAGTGGCATGGGGCATAAGTGTCACCCAGCTTCTGGGCTGATACACAGGAAAAAGAGAATAGAGTTCTTTGCTCTTCTACCACCAGTGAGAGATAATCTGTCATCTCTGATGCACCTGTATATAAAACAGTACAGCAATTAAACTAACCTCCTTGATGCTTAAAAGTTGTTTTGTTCTGTCTCCAAAATCAGAACTTCCTAGATCTTAAATGCTGGAAGCAGGAAATGAACAGGGGAATAACCCTAGTCATACCCCCGTCCTCTCTCCCTTTCAGCAGCCACACTGACACTGTGCAACAGGATACTGGGGAAGATGGACCTGTGGTCTGATGCAGTAAAATGAAGCTCTTTATGTCCCTGTACTACATAACCAGCAGCCATGCGAAAACTTAAAATACCAGAGAGGCAAGGGTTTTGTTTGTTTGTTTTTTATAGGTAATATCAAACCAACTATATAGCTAGGAGAGATACAGCCAAGCT
>NW_005842150.1:241259-241987 GCF_000455745.1 Alligator sinensis | reverse complement strand
TTGCACAGCTCCATGTAAATAAAAAACAGGATACAAGATGTTATCAGGTACTTAACAGAGAGAAGTGCAGTTGAAAAGATAACCTGATAAGTGGAAGAGCAAGGCTGTTCAAAAGGGTTGTTATCACCTGTGGAGTGCAGAGAGATTAGCAGGGATAATAGCCCTGCAGTCAATGCCTCCAAGTCCCAGGTGCTTAGGGTCCACCAGGAAGGTAACAGACCCACCACGCTGCTGGTCCAATACAAGGTATCACCATAGAAATCCTCAACCCTCGCATTTTTCCTGACCCACCAGCCTCCCTCTACAAACACCGGGTCACGTATTTGCTCGGCAGTCTACAGTACACACAAGCACGCAAGACCAAGCTGCCAGCGGCCCATCTTGCCCCGTGCGGAGCACGACAGCAGCCAGGGGAGACGCGAGGGAAACTGAACCGGGTCCGACCAGAGCTTTTCCCCACAGCTCCTCTCCCACTTGCAGCCTCCACCATTTAAGGTCCAAGACGCAGCGATGCAGAGGCCGTGCCCCGTGCCCCGTGCCCCTAGACCTGCCACCGCCTCTGGGCCCCCCGTCCCCCTAGCCCTCCCCCCGCCTCTGGGGGCCTGCCTGAAAAAAACCCAACACCTTCCTTGTGCTCATTGTAAACTTCCTGCCCCCGAGTCCCCTTTGCGGGCCCCGAACTGTAGTCTCGAGCCAGGGCAAATCCGCCGCCCCGGGGCCCTTCCCTC
>NW_005842150.1:187458-241092 GCF_000455745.1 Alligator sinensis | reverse complement strand
GAGCCGCCCCGTTACAGGCTGCGCCTCATTGTGCCGCCGCCATTTCCCCGCCGCCGCCGCGCTCCCCCCAGCTGTCAGGTTCCTCCATTCACCTGGGCCCCGGACGGCCTCCCCCTGCGCCGCCGGCCCTACGCAAAAGGCGCGCCGCCTCGGCCCCTCCACCCGCCCCACCAGACCCGCCCCACGCCGGGAGCGCAGACAGGCTCTGAGAATACCGCCCCGCCCCGGTCACGCCCTCTCTGCGTCCTCGGCCCATGAGAGGGCGGAGGCGATTGGGTGAGAAAGCGAGGGGAAAGGTCAACGACTGAGAGGCTAGCCAATGAGGAGGTCGGAGACTGCAAGCCCGAAGGAAGGCCGGAGGCTTCTAGGGATTCACGTGGGTTCCTCGTCCCCACGGCCCGCAGGCGCAAGGGCATCTACCCCGCGCCCCACCCCGCGCACAGCCCGGGGGCAGTGCCCCCTCTCCCCCTCCCTGGAAGTGCGTGTGGGGGGGATCAGTCCACCGGACTCCCCCTGCCAGGTCTGGGGGCTCATTCCCCAAGGACCTCCCTTCCCTCCTGCTGCAAAATCGCAGGGACAGGGTGGTAGGCTGATCTTCGCCAGCCTCCACCTTCGCACAATGCCTTTCACCAGCACCCCCTGCTAAGGGCATGTGGTAGGGCTGTCAGTCCCGCTGCCAGCAACCCTCCAGGATTGCCCTGGACTCTCCAGGAATTAGATGTACATCTCTAAGTGGCTGCTGAGAGTCACCGGGGAGATAAAATGATAGGGCCTTCATTAAAATAAATATTAAATGTTGAATCCAATTTGTACAGTAGTCTAGTAGGTGTTTAAAATGTAACAGTAATGTGCGTTTGCCTTTCTGATGTAAAGTTGACACACCGTACTCCGTAACAGATAGGCGCAAGCACACGGACAAGTCCGCACCGCACCGCGTGTCGTGCACGCCCCGTGTTGGGTGTCGTGGGCACGTTGGCGTTCTAGAGACCTGGAATAGATTCAGACAAGTTGGCAACCCTACAACAGCCCCCAGCGTCTCGTCACCTGGACAGGCTAGCGGTAGTCCCACAAGCAACCTGCCTCGGCCTGTCTTGCCTGGGGGACGTCATTAGCCGTGTTAGTCTGGAGTCAATGAGAAGGCAGGGTAGAGATGCACTTGTATAGACTAACTGGCCGCATCGACACAAGATGCTGACTGCAGTACCACAATGTACCACAATACTACTACGCAGTAGTGTCACGTGGCAAAAACCATGACATGATACGACTGCAGTAGTATTAGGCTGCTGCACAGTAGTGTCACAAAAAAGGCATTTGCTGGCACTGCATTGGGTTACTGCTCATTTATTTAGTGCTTGTTTATACAAGCTGCCCACAGACACGTGCTGTTGGGTCACTGTCTTGTCACCGTTCTTGTCATGTAAGCAATGGGCACTTGCTGTGGAGTGAGGAAAGAATTGGCAGCTGCTTCCAGAGGCCACAGCCTGTTTGGCTTCCAATGTTCCACTTTGCTGGCTGTTTCAGGGACCCCCTCCTCAGCCGGCCCGCAGCTGCAGGGCTCCACGCTTGGGAGGAGGCTGGAAAGGGACGGAGGACGAGTGCTTGGAATGTCCAACATCCTGTTCACCAGGTCACCAGCTCCCAGCAAACTCCATGGGCCCTCTGAGTTTGGAGTTTGCTGGCAACTGCCAATTCTTTCCTGACCCCACAGCAAGTACTTCTCCCTACACCAGCCCCCTCTTAGTTGCCAGTAACAAAATTCTCCTCCCCCTGCAAGCCAGGCATCCCATGCTGGCACTGGTACATTTTATGTTTTTTGTCTCTTGAACTCTAAAATCAGGAATATAAGGGGCATCAGGGCCCTCAAACCTACTTTTTCTGTCTTGGTCATGAGTCCTCTCCTGAGCATTGCCAGAAACCTTCTGTCCCTTGACCTTGTTGCTGCTAGAGTAATTTATTCTTTCTTAATTCTATTGCAATTCCCTTTCCATGGTAAAATATGCTGACTTCCGTGCATTGCAGCCTCTTCATGACTCGTTGCATAAAATTCATGTGTTTCAGAAAGCTATCTCCAAATAAGTTGTCTTTTCTCTTCCATGTGAATGAGATCATATCAACTTATCGCCATGGCTGTTAGTCATAATTTGCATTGTGGTCTCACTCAGAAGGCCTACTCTAGCTGAAGGCCACAATCTGGATCAGATCCCGTGTTGTACATGGTTGTGGTTTTAAGAATGCAGAAGGCAGGGTAGATTTGCACCCTATAGACTAACCAAAGTAGGGAGAGAGAACACAAAAAAGAGAGCACAAGTTTTTGTGAGCTAAAGCTCATTTCACTGATGCTGGAGAGAGAAATTATAATACAAAAGACAAAGGAGCAGAGAGTTGTAACTCCACTCATATCATACGCCACCACCTGCTCACAGTGCCCCTCTGTTGTCTACATTGGACAGATAGGGCTGTCCCTACATGACAGAATGAATGAACGCTGCTTTGATGTCATGTGCAGTACGGCACACAAAACTGTAGCAGAACACTTCAACCTCCCTGGTCACTTGCTGACCTGAGGGTGGCTGTTCTCAGCAAACTTTAAAAAACTGATTTGAACAGAAAATTGTGGAACAAGAAATCATCCACAGAGTGGATTGTGTTAAATATGATTTACACCTGGATTCTTATCTCATTATCTGGATAAGCCTTTGTGACTTCTTGTTCCTATGGTATTTTTGCGTGTTTCTTCCAGCACTGCCCCCCCCCGGGTTTTGTATTCTAACTTCTCTCTCCTTTGTATACTCTTATTTCTGCACATCATTTCACAGCATCTGATGAAGTGAGCTTCTGCTCAGAAAAGCTTATGCTATATACATCTACTTTGATTAGTTTACAGAGTGCATATCTACCCTGCCTTCTTTGATTTCAGACTAACTACATCCCTCTGTTCAAGAGTATATACAGTCCAAAGCCCTTACTCTGTGAGGCACCTATTGCTCTAGCAGTGTTCCCGCAATGAGGGTATGGTACCCTTGGATAGGGTGAGATCCTTTTAAGGGTCCCATGCAATAATAGCACTGTTAGATGTGCAAACACCTACATATGATTTACAAGATAAACTCAGAGATTTTTAAATAGGAAAAATAGCTTTAAAAACATTCTAACCTCTAATGGTCTTTCTGAGTTCTTTGCAACAGAAGAATTGGTCTATTATTTTTTCTATCATCAAAAAACAAATGAAAGCTAAAAGCTGGCATCTTTTGACAGGTGCTCACTTCACCCATCTAATGATAGGTGCCTTGAGTCTAAAAGGGTTGAGAATCACAGCTGTAGTGAATAGCTGTGAATAATAGATCTGTATTCACCCTGCTTCATTTCTGTGGTATATCACCAGCTATTGCCACTTCCAAACAGCCACAGGACTGGCCTGAAGTGCTGCTCAGATCAAACCCAAAAGACCTTAGTGGTTAACTCTTTCTCTACCTGTAATGACTTCATTTGCAGAATCCCTCAGTGCTTAATCATCAGTGTGAAGACATTGAGAAAATATGGACTGAGTTACCATTTGGATACAGAAGACATCTTTTCTTTTTATATAAAAAATAGATGCCAACATTTCCCATCTTGTGATTACGCGGTCTACCCTGAGCTGATAGCAGAACCTCAAAGAACAGCTGGCTAAACCTAAAGCCAGACAAAACCAAGGTGCTAATTCTGGTAAGAAAAATGCTTATTTGTCCTTAGATTTAAATTAAGCTGCATGGTGATGAATTTGTGCTTTGGCCATGAATCAGCTGAAGGAAGAAAGGTTGGTTATAGAAGGACAGTAGGTGAGAAGTGTATTGATGAGGCAATGTGTCTGGGGACCTGGGAGGACCAAATTATTTGGAGGAGATGTGGGACCTGACATGAGGTGTTGCATTAGAGTTGTCTCTTTAGTTAGGAACCAGCCCAACAGGAGTAGCCTGCAGGCAGGAATCATGTGGGAGCTGCTGCGCTGACACAGAAGAATAATATGAATGGAAACCAAGTGAGACAGGCTGTAAAACTGAACATGGGTTAAAGCAACTACAGGATGCACAAGCACTGCTTACTAAGGGAGAAATTGATTAAAAAGGAGTAATAGGATTAAGAAACCCTAACTTTTTGTGGATCCCCTTCTCCTCAGCTCCCCCCTGGCATATACCTGTATCTATTCATTGTAACAATTTTTAAGCAACTTGGGCAGAGACATTGTGACCTTTTCTACCACCAGGTGCTATTCACTGATGGACCTTCCAACATTCTTCCTAGACTGTGACTATGCCTGGCATACTCTCAGATACTGCACTTGGAACAAGCTGACCTACCACCACCTTCTCCCTGCAGCAGCCTGGGAGTCCTTTTTAACTCCTTAGTGCTCATTCCCTCTAACAACATACAGACTGCTTTGTGACCAGCTAGACTGAATCCCACCCTCTCAGTCAGGAAACCTGGTCCTAGTGAGCTGTACATTTATGAATTCCAGAGTTGGGCATGGTAGCTCATTGGCCTAGATACTTGGCCACAGCCCCAAGCTCATGGCTCAGGCAAAGAACTCTCAGGTGCTACTCTTGAGTTTGAAATGGTAAAACCAAGTCCTTTTCACCATGGCCACAGCCCAATGCCAGCAGCAATGTTATACCATGAGAAAAGAATCACTCTGGTAATCCTAAGTAGCCAAGCATGCTGTTTGAAAAGCACAAAGCAGCTGCATTATGCTGGAAGAGCTGAGCTATTGTATCTAAGAACAAAGCCACACACCATGGCAAAACTCCAGCTGGTACAAATTATAGCAGCGGACTTCTTTATCAACACATCATCCAGTGCTCAGCTCTCTGTAATACCTCTTCACTAAATACAGAATTCAGTTCAAAGTCAATTTTGTCCTAATAAATTTTTCTTCATTAAGTCCTTAACACTCCTATACATCTATAACTGATCAGGCTGTTTCACCTACAGCAAGGTCTGGAACGGGGGTTGGCAGGCTCTGGCACACATGCCAGAGCATGGCACGCAAGGCCATTTTGGTCAGCATGCCAGCATTGGTCTGGGCTCTGGGCAGCTGCTGCCAGACATGGAGCCCAGGCTGCTCCCAGCAGACAGCCAGGAGGCTGCAAACCTGTGGCGGACTCTGGAGCCCAGGTATCAGCTCCATAGCACCAACAGCTTCATGTGCCCCACAGATCAGATGGCGGGGGAGCGGCCTGAGGCAGCACAACCCCGACCCCTCCCCTACCATCCACTCTGAGATGCATGTGCACCCGCTGGTACAAAGCTGATGCTAGGGCTCCAAAATAGGGGTGGCACCAGACTCTTCCCAGTGGGAGGGCTGGTCTGGTCTGGTCTGGTCTGGTCTGGTCTGGGAGGCTCCACGAGGGCTGGTCTGGTCTGGTCTGGTCTGGTCGGGTCTGGGAGGCTCCCCCCCTCCCAGTGTCGCCACTGCCACCACTCACCCACCTTGTGCAGCTGAGCCCGCCCCGCTCCCACCAGTTCCGAACCCAGCCCCCCACTGGGAAGAAGCTCAGCTGCTTGGGGCAGGAGGCAGCAGCACTAAGAGGGGTGGCTACAGTGGGGTGCTAAGGTGAATTCTGGGATGGTTATAAGACTCCCAACTTCCCAGCAGCATTGCCCTGGCTCTTCATGGCTGCTGCAGCTGCATCAAGGCCTCTTGGCCAAGGAAAGCTCAAGGTGAGAACAGCAAGGCCAGGATTGTGCTACCCCCACTCCCTCCCCATCCCCGCCTTCCTGCAGCAGTGCGGCCATAGCCCTGGAGCAGGGGGACCCACTCGGCATCCCTTCACTGGGAGGAGACAGCTGGCTGATGGGTGGCTCCGGGCCAGGGCCTCAGCAGGCTGCACCGCAGCCCAGGGGCCAGCTCCCTAGGGAAGCACAGGGGCTGTGCTGGGCCGGGGGCATCGTCAGGTTGGTCTTTGTCCTGCAGCCCAGCCATGTGCATGTGTGTGTGTGTGTTTCTCTTGTTGTGTGAGTGTCTGTGAATCCAGGTGTGTGTGTGCCTGGTTCTGTGTGTTTCTGATGGCGTGTGTGCGCCTGGTTCTGTGTGTCTGTGCGCATGTGCACACATTTGTCTGGTTCTGGGTGCATGCGTTTTCATGTGTGTCTGGTTCTCTGTCTGAGCATGTATGGCTGTGTGCGTGTGCATGTGTTTCTGGTTCTCTCTCTCCTCTCCTTTTTTCTCTCTCTCCTTCCCTTTTTTCTCTTTTTTCTTTCTCTTCTGTTTCCTGCTTCTCTCTTTCTTTTCTTTCTCTTTTTTTCTCTCTCGTCACAACGTGCTTAACAAAAAAAATACACAACAAACATAGTATATGAAGTTGTATTTATCATCACCAGAGTTAGAATTTTTAGAAAACCTGATATTTACTGTAAAGAAAAAGCAACATTTATGATTATTAACATGCAGTGCATCCTGACATGTACCTCCTGCCCGGGTTTTGTTTTTCTGGCATGCCAGCACTCCGGCACCTTACAAGGTAGACATTGTGGGTTTTTTGGCACTCCAGCCAAAAACATTGCCTCCCTCTGGGCTGGAAGAAAGGGAGCAACTATAACAATTATTACTTAATATAAACACATAGGAGGTGCTTAGACATTACAGATGAGGACCAAATAACCTCATAGATTAAGTGAGAATAGGATGTGATACACTTGTAACATAGGCTACAAAAGATGTTTTTATGGCAAGGTGATCTGTGTCAGGATGTGTCCCAGAACAGATGATCTGCTTGATTGGTAGGAACAGGTGTCACCTAGAGCTGTTGTCCTGCAGGGTCAGGACCCTGCCACTGCCATGGCTTCAGGCCTGACCCAGGGTGTAGGTTTGCAGGTTTAGGGAATCCCCCATGGGATTCCTGTTCTGTGGTTGCTTACATTTGCCTGGGGTCAGGGCTAGGCAGCATGAAATATGTGCCCCTGGAATCCTGCTCAAGAGAATTTCTGGGGCACATGTATTACATCATAAGCTTACAGACATCCACCACCATAAAGTGGCAAAAACTGTTAGTGGGAATTGTGCAGCCCATTTTGGGGCATTTGTGGCATGACAAGGGGCAAGGACATACTTTTTATGGAAGGATAAAATGCAAGCATTGTGGCTGGACAAGGGTGACATCTGTCTGCTGCCATAGGGGGATGGTGGCCAGACTCCCCACCCCTGGCCATCCTCCGTGCACAATCATTCCAGCAGCACCAAGTAGGAGATATAGCAACTAACCAGCTGAGTGCATAATGATTCCTGTGTAGGGGAATATCTGGGTAGTGCAGAGATGCATAGCTGGCTCTATACCACTCACTCATGGCATATACCTGGCATATTGAGTGAAGCAGGCTCAACTGTGTTGATCTGAAAGCAGGAAAACAGTGCCTAGGGGCTGTTCCAGCTGGTGCAAATTAGCATAGCCCTGAGGCTGCTTACATTTTGCACCACAGGTTGAAGCAGCTCCCTACTACTTCATCAAGAGTATATGAAGTAGAAAGATAGCAAAAAGCCACTGCAACCCATCTGCTCTGCTCATGTCACCAGTACAAATACCTAGATGTAGCAAGGTTCTGGCTCTAGTAATCTAGACTCATTTGTTCTAGCTCAGTTTTACCATGAATCTGCCCTGTGACTTCCCAAAATGTACTCTATATTTTAATGTCCTCAGTTCCAAAATAAGCCTGGTAATAGTATTAAATACTGATCTATTTAATTGGAGTATTGGGAGGCTTATTTGGCATTTGTAAAGAGCTCTGAGAACCATAGATACAAGGTTCTACAGAAGAGCAAATTGTTATTAAATTAACTGCATCTTCACCTGCCACATGGGTCAAATCTTGAGTGAAGCTGAGAGCACTTCTTCTGCAGAGACTTTGTATTTTTAGTGCATGCAAGTGACATCCTTCTGTTTTTTAGGGTTGGGAGAATAATTATATCCTGTGACAAAACGGGGGAAGAGGAGCAGCTGTTCAGTGTGATCCAGTGGGAGTTGTCAGAACACATGGGTCTATTTTTTCCACTCAGAGCTGGAGCAATGGAGGAAATTGGCATCCTTAATTATTTATAACATAAAATATAGCAGAAAAACAATCCTTGAAAAACCTTTGCAGGCCACTTTTCGAGAGACAAATTATATCTGATCGGGGAAGGTTCAGTGTAAGGGCAAACTAGGAAATTACAGTTCTAAACTGAGAGCTGAGGCAAGGGAAATAAGCCCACAGTCTCTCAGTGAGAGAAAATTTTAGGAATTTGCCTTCCTATAAAGAGGTGGTTTCTCCCTGATTACATTCTTAATTAATCTCCTGCTGACAGGAGGATTTGTTGTAATGATACAGCAAGGATCACACTTACGCTGTATTTTATTATTCTATTGTCTTTTATAAATTGGATTAATTTTATGCTTTGCAAGCAGAAATTATTTCATGTAATTTGCTTTTATTGTGAAAATGGATGTTATGAATACATGCCTAAATCATAAATTCAGATGTTATCATTAAATATTTTAACACAAACCTGTGTAAAGTAATCTCTGCAGTACAGAATGGTAAACAAATACAGGATCTAGTACGTTTCAATTTGCTGGACACCCAGTAACTTTTTTCATATTTAACAGGTTGGCAGAATTGAATAATAAACACTGGAATGGCTTGCCTACTTAAAATCTAGAATGGTATTGCATTAAATTATGGCTTTACTCTTGTCTGGATGCTATAACTTTCGATGTTCTAATCTGTATGATAAAGCCTGCCAGGGTCATTTATTCTTCCTTTTCAAAATTCATACCATTGTGAATATCTTCTTTTAATTATTGTTGTTCTGTCAAGGGAAATAAGTCTTTATGTTTGTGCTAAAAATGATCACAACTGCAAATTTTTAATTTTTTTCGTAAATCAGCATATTACATTGGTTCATAGCATAACTTTTGAAATTATGCCAGGGAAAAAAGAAAGGCTTTGTACATTTTTGGCTTTGTTTATCTAGTCAAGTTCTAAAATGGATTCTGAAGATACTTCTTACAATAAACCAATGTGACCTCTATTGTTCTCTGAGGTTGATACTAGCCACAATGCTGTTTTGTTACTACACTACTAATGTACTTTGAAAGAAAACATTATCTACGAGGTGGTATGTCCAGGAGCTTGAATAAAGTTCTGGGCAGCAAAAGATACCGTTCACATTCTCACTTCTGCCACATACTAGTATAGTCTTTGCTTGGACTTTTTCTAGCCACTTAGAATTTGATTTTCCACTGAACCAGAATCTGGCCACCATTTTTTTTTTAACTTATAACTTTGCAACAACATTTTTTAAGCGGCAGTGAATGACAGGCACAAATGCTTGTGATATATATCTGCACCTGCAGCTTAATGTCCTTGCAAAAGTACAGGTTCAGTTCTGGACACAAGGGCTGGGACTACGTCCAGAGTCCATTTTTAAAAATCTAGGTTTGGACTTTGAAATGCTCTTGAATTTCTTTTAATTACATTTGGGCACCTCAAAACTCCTTGGAAAATCTTATGAGGCAGGGAATTTCATGATCTTTGCCTTACGCTGCCCACCTATAAATAAAGATAATGGTTCCAAGGTGCAAATGATATTTACATGGTCCTCATTTCTTTGGCATCTTTCTTGAACTCTTTAAAAAAATCTGAAAATAGTACACAGATCAACAGATCTGCTCCTTCTGTGTTTTCAGATTTGATATCCACTGATGAAAGTGACTAAAATCCATTTTTGTCTAGTTTTTCTCCAGTTAAGCAATGGCTTGCAGAAGGATAACTGAAACGTGAGCCTGGAATTCTCCTAGAAGCTGTGTATTACCCTGCTCATGTCACATAGCCTTATGTGAAATGTGTATACTTGTAAGGATCCAGGAAGTGTTATGGATTAAGAATTATAATATACTCATTTATACCCATTCTTGTCTGACAATCTTAAGAGAAATATTTCATTGTAACACAAACTTACTTGCTATACACAAGGATGGCTGATAAATGCTATGGCTAGATTATTTTCTTGATAAATGTATATCTAGTTAAGTTTCACAGATGTGGAGACTAGAAATAAAGTATGCATGTGAAGATAATTACTTCAATGTATCTACAGCAGATGGTGCTGTACATTTTGCTTTGATCAACTCTGGTGGATTTTATTCAAAGATATTGTTAAAAATAGTCAGTGGCCAGCAGCATTCCCAACCAAGGAATGGCTATAATCATTGGGAAGGCATTTCAGAAACGATTGTAAGGATTTGTCCTGAATAATAACTTTGTAAATCATTACAAGAAGTCACTCAACAAGAACAGATATTCATGCTATTACTGCCTTGTAACAGAGATTGTAGGTTAGAGCCATAGAGAAACAGGGGTGGATGAGAACTCCAGAGGTCATCTAGTCCTGCCCCCAGTGGCAAAATCATCTCTATCCAAACCATCCCATACAACTATAGTCTCAAGTCTATATAAGACTACCCTCAACCCTGACGCAACATAGACCTAACACCCTAATCTGCCACAGGTGAAGTAAGGGAACCACAGCATCAAATGTCCTGCTTCTAAAATGTTTTGTCAATGTGCACTCAAGAGGTCCTGGATAGAGGCCCACATCCACCACTACGGAGGAAGGCAAAAACCCCCACAGTCCATACCAATTTGACCATGGGGTAAAATTCCTTCCTGACTCCAAATATGGCAATCAGTCTGACCCTGAGCAGAGGGGTAAGACCTTCTAGCCAGAAACTTCCAGCTTTGCTCCTAGCAAAAGAATCAGCACACCTCAGTTGCAGTCCTCAGCCTTAGTTGTAGCCAACACACAATACCCCTAGGGAAGCTTAAAAACACCCTGACCTGTATAGCAAAAAAAATGGTGGGGGAGGGCAAAGCCCTCAAACCCAGCAAAGCCCTGAAGGTTGGGAAATACCCATGGTAGGACATATGCATAGCTACACCTAGATAAACCCCAACCAGTGGCTATCATAGACCTCATAGATTTCATAGACATTAGAGCTGGAAGGAACCTCAGAAGATCATTGAGTCCAGCCCCTGCCCAGGGGCAGGAAGTCAGCTGGGGTCAAAGGATCCCAGCAAGATAACCATCCGGTTGACTCTTAAAGGAGTTCAGAGTAGGTGCTTGCACCACCTTTGGCGGCAGTCTGTTCCAGGCCTTGGGGGCTCAGACAGTAAAAAAGTTCTTCCTTATGTCCAGCCTGAAACGATCTTGGAGGAGCTTATGACTGTTTGACCTTGTCGCTCCTTGGGGCGCTCTGGTGAACAGGTATTCCCCCAGATCCTGATGTACACCCCTTATATACTTATAGACAGTCACCAGGTCCCCCCTGAGCCTGCACTTTTCCAGGCTAAAGAGTCCCATAGCTCTCATCCTCTCATCATAAGACCTGTTCTCCTGCCCTTTGATCATGCGCATGGCTCTCCTCTGCACTCTCTCAAGCTGCTCCACATCCTTTTAAAATTGTGGAGCCCAGAATTGGATGCAGGATTCCAGAATCGGATGCAGCCTCTTCTTGAGCACCTCCAGTGATGAAGAGTCCAGTGCCTTCCCTAGGCACTCTATTTAACTACTCTCATTGTGAAGAAGTTTTTCCAGATATCCAATCTACAATTACTTTGCTGTGACTTCAAGCCATTAGTCTACATCCTGCTCTGCAGCAAGAGAGAACAGGTACTTCCTCTGTTCTTTATGGCAGCCCCTCAAGTATTTTAAGACTAATTTTAAGACTCTTAAGCACCTTTTCCACAAGCTGAACATGCCTAGCTCCTTCAGCCTCTCCTCGTATGACTTGCTTTCCAAGCCCTTTACCATCTTTGTTGCCTGCCTCAGTGTCCTAACTTCTCCACATCCTTTTTAAAAGGTGGAGCACAGAACTGCACACACTATTCCAGATGAGTACTAACCAGTGCCGAGTAGAGAGACACTATCACCTCCCGTGTCTTGCACCTAATGCTTATTGATGCATCGAAAAACTGCACTCACCTTTTGTGCAGCTGCATCACATTACACTCTTGCTATACTCTGCTCTAGCCAGTGGGTGGCAGCAGCGCTGGGAAGGAGGGTTGGAGGGACTATGGTGAATTTGGGGGGAGCTGCAGCTCCCCCCCCATAGCTCTGCTTCCAGCACCACCACCACCTGCCCTGAGTGCAGGCCTGACCCAACCCCCCGACCCCACCCACAGCAGCAGCAGTCTACCCTTGCCCTGCACGCAGATCTGGAGCACACACCTCCCATGCCCTCCCAGGGTACGTGCAGTGGCGGAAGCCACAGTCTCCCTTCCGGCACTCCCAGATGTACTCTTCACATGCCAGCCTCTGGCTTCTTTACTATTCATTCCATCCAGGAAGAGCACACACCAAATGCAGATGCTTCCTTAGCCTGACAAAAGGTATTTAAATCTGAAAGCTTGCTAAGAAGAATTTTTCCAACTATTTGAGTTGGTCTAATAAGGGATATCAGATTTACGCAAAGAAACTTGTCTGCCTATGTCCTTAGCCCAACACGACTACAACCTACACCCCTGTCAGATGTATTTTGCATTTGGACCTCCTTGCTTCCCTTTTCTGCCACTTGTTGCAGTCCTGTCAATCTCTGGCCCTTTCCCAGAGTTGAGTGGCTTCTTTGAGTCCTTTCCCCTCTAGACTGTGTCCTCTGTTGCTTGTGTGTTTCAATCACCACCTGCCATGAAACCTAGTTTAAATCGCACCTCATTAGCCTGGCCAGATGATGCCCAAACATGCTTTTCCCCATTCTTGTCAGATGGATTCCATCTCTTCATAGCAGCCCTCCTCCCAAGAATAGCCTCCCATTATCAAAGAAGGACCCCTGCCTTTTATGGGAAGGATTGAAAAGAATACCACTTGTTCTCCAAGCTCCTTAATCCTCCTGCCAAGAACCTCATAGTCATAGACTCACAAAATCATAGAAATTTAGGGTTGGGGACCTCAGGAGGCTATCCAGTCCAACCTTCTGGTCAAAGCAAGACTACCCCCAACTAAATTATCCCAGCCAAGGCTTTGTCCAACCAGGTCTTAAAAACCTCCAAAGATGGAGATTCCACAACCTCTCTAGGTAACCTGTTCCAGTGTTTTACTACCCTCCTCATGAGAAAGCTTTTCCTAATTTCTAACCTAAGCTTTCCTTGCTGCAACTTGAAACCATTGTTCCTTGTCTGTCATCTGCCACTACTGAGAACAATTTATCTCCATCCTCTATGGAACCCCACTTCAGGTAGTTGAAGGCTGCTATTAAATCCCCTGTCAATCTTCTCTTCTCCAGACTAAATAAGCACAATTCCCTCAGCCTTTCTCCAAAGTCATGTGCCCCAAACCCCTCATCATTTTCATTGCCCTCAGCTGGACTCTCTCTAATTTGTCCACATCTTTTCTATAGAAGGGGCCCCAAAACTAGACAGAGTACTTTAGATGGGGCCTCACCAGTGCTGAATAAAGGGGAATAATCACTTCCCTCAGTCTGCTGGTAGCACTCCTACTAAAGTAGCCCAGCATGCTGTTAGCTTTCTTTGCAACAAGAGCACACTGTTGGCTCAAATTCATTTTACTGTCCACTGTAACCCCCAGGTCCTTTTCTGCAGAGCTGCTGCTTATCCAGCTGGTCCCCGACCTGTACTGGTACATGGGATGGTTCTGTCCTAAGCTCAGGGCTTTGCACTGCTCCTTATTGAACCTCATGAGATTTCTTTTGGTCCAGTACTCCAATTTGTTGAGATTTCCCTGAAGACGTCTAATCTGGTAATGTTATTCGTGGCAGTATCATTGGTGCCTACATGGACAAGCAGGAAGGGGAAGTGGTCCAAAGGATGGATGGGCTTTGGCAGCTTCTCTGTGTTGTCCTGAATTTAGGCTCCAGGCAGGCATCACACCTTCTGGGCCCCCAAATCTGGATCACAAATTGTTACCTCTGTGCCCCGCAGAAGGGAGTCACCAACCACCACCACTCTTGTCTCTCTTCTTAGTGCAGTGGTCTCGGGGCCCCTGTTCTTAGGGCCTTGCACTTCCTGCTCTCTCCTATGCCTCATCTCCTCTGCCTCTTCCTCAGCAGTTCCATCAGAGAGTGATGGAAAGCTATTGCTGACTTCAATTCACTCCTCAATTCTGGGGGCCCTCCTTCATCGAGTAATCACATGCTGCCACTTCTCCTCATTGCCCTTTGGCCCCTCAAGTACTAGCCTCTTGTAACTCTTGTCCAAGTAATCTTTCCGATCCTGGATGCAATGCAGCATGGATACCCATGCTTCCAGTCTGTGAACCTTCTCCTCCAGGGCAAACACCAGTTTACAGTTGGTGCAGAAGAAGTGCTCCTGATCCTTGTCTGATGCTTTGAGCAAAATAAGGTGTGACAATAGCCTAAGTAGGCATACCCAGAATAACTGTAATTTAGCTAATACAGTTAATACAGGGGCAGACACAGAAGCGCAGGCCACAGTATAAGGTAGCAACCAGAGTATTTATCAGGGGCCCTGAAAGGTTTGTATTCTGTTTATAGACATGTAGAGCCATGTCAGTAACCAGGGTACAAACCCTCCAGTGACCCTAGGTACATCATTTGGTTGCAAGTCTGTGCTGAAGTTTGCATTGCTTTATCTTTGTTATTATTGCTGCCCAAACTACAACCACACCTTCATATTACTGTATAGATGTACCCTCTGTTACAAACGCAGAGAAAGTGATTTTACAGCTACACGTGGCAAGGTTTCAACTCTTCATATTCCACGAGAGACCATTTCCAACCATTTCTACATTTACAATGTCTAAACTATGGGCAGAATCATGCAGTTCATACTTATGCTTTGACATGCTGCCTCTAATGTATGTTGGTAGCCCATTAATATGGAGTATAAAGCACATTATCTACATTAATTGCAAGTATATTGACAACATTTAGCTGATTAGGTAATTCAACTCTTATGTTTTTCGCTAAGGCCTGATTTTTTGTCTGAATTCTTGAAACTAGCTGTAAGAAGGTCCCTCACCCAGCTGCTCCATTAAGGCCAGGCAGCTGTGAGTTCAGGTTTCCAGTCACTTTATTTTACTTGGGGCATCCTTGTCCCCATAGCAAACAAAGAAAACAAAAAACAAGCAAATGTGCATATAACAAACAACCAAAACTTGTGGTCTTTCTTCTGACCTAGAGGAGGGCAACTTAGGCTCTGAGCTTCTCCCTCAGCACAGCAGCCTCTTCTTGCTTCGCCTCTTTTTGCCCATCTCTTCTCTTCCCCTTTGTTTTCTGACACTGGAATCCCCCAAAAGGGTCAACTGAAAAATAACCCACCTATAATTTTCCTTGGGTGATATCCAGTGATCTTGGAAGGTTCAGAGTAGATAGGACCAGACATTCTCAACTTATAAGCAAACATATATACATACAGACACACACTTCATCTTATATGTATAGATTTACACTTTTAAAGTATTTTGGAAGCCTACCAGTGCCCACAGGTGGTGGAAGGCTGGGGTTAATGGGGCTTAGCCCCCCCCACCTAAACGTGGGGCAGCGGTGGCAGTGCAGAGGACTACAGGGAAGCCCAGCTGCAGGCTCTGGGCAGGGGAGAGGTGCTCATAGACAGACATGCAGCTGCAGCCTGCAGAGGCAGCCAGGAACACAGTGCCCAGCAGGTAAGTCTGTGAAGGGAAAGTGGGGAGGGGGGAGGCAGCCTGAGGCCCCCCCAGTGAGGGAGAGAGTGGGGCAGAGAGAGGGGCAGGGGCTGGGGCAAATAGGTCCCTGGGCCCAGGTGGGTTGTGGGGGGCTCCCGCTACTGCATGCACTCTGGGGGAGGCGCAGGGAGCACGTGTCCCCAGGATTGGAGCATGGGGCGGAGGCGGGCTGCTGCTGTGGGCTGGGCTCTGTGACCCACTGCTGCTGCCTCCAGAGCTGTGCATGATGCATGTGCCTTCTGCGCGCTGGCTGTGCCTGCACCTTGTCCCCTGCCCACCCAGCTGCGAAGGCACATGACATCGGGCGGCTCCCGAAGCAGCAGCAGTGGGGGCACAGAGCACAGCCTGCAGTGGCAGCCCACCTCTGTGACGGCTCATGCACAAATCTGGGGGGCACGTGACCCCCGTGCCTCTCCCCCGGGGTGCATGGAGTGGTGGGAGCCCCCCCCCGCCCCCTCTCTGCCCCTGGATGAGCCACCTGCAGCTCCAACCATCCCACAACCTACCTTGGTCTTGGGGTCCCATTCATCCCAGCCCCTGCCTCACTCCCTCCCTCACCGCGGGAGCCTCAATCTGCCACCCACCCACTCCTTCCCCTTCACAGACTTACCTGTTGGGAGGTGTCTGTGTGTCTGTCTGTCTCTGCTGTGTGCGCGCGTGTGTGTGTGTGCATGTGTCTGCATGTGTGTAGAAGTATTTTTTAAGTTTTACTCAGCTACCACAAATAATATTTTCTTCCTCTACTTATGCTAGTGCCTCAGTCACTATAATAAAATTAATTCTAAATACCTATAAATTCTGGTATTTGATTTGGGGTTTTTAATCATGAAAAATAAGAGCCCCGGCCCCTTCACTCACCAGGACACAGGTCCAGGCTCTTCACTCCCCACCCACAGCCCCACAGCCCTTCTGGTGCCCCTCACTCCCACCCACAGCACTCCACCCCCCCAGCCCTGCTGGAGGGGGCCCCCAGCTGCCATGGATATGGGGCCAGGGACCGGGGTTCACAGCCCTCTGTTCTCCACAGCAACACTTGAGCCCCAGCTGCCATCCATGGGAGGTGGTAGCTGCTGTGATGGAGTGGAGCACAGAGCCCAGCTCCCTCTCCCCTGTGGGCAGCACAGCCGGAGCTGTGGCTTTGGGCTCCCCACCCTGCTGTGCTGCTCCTGGAGCCTCCATGGCCTGGTGGGCAGGACCCAGCGTGCCGGGGCAGAGCAGGTCTGAGTGGGGAAGCTTGGTTTTCCACTGCTGGGAGCCCTGCGCTACCCAGGTGAGGCACTCCCTGCCCACCTGGCAGCAGCCCTGGGAAGGAGAGATTACTGGGCTCCTATGAATTCTATGATTCTATGAATCTATATGACCCCGGCTAGGTAATTGTCAAGCCTCCTCTTAAAGACCCCCAAGGTAGGAGCCAGCACCAGAACTGGATGCAGTACTCCAACTGCGGCCTGACCAGTTTCACATAGAGGGGAAGGATCACCTCCTTGGACCTGCTCGAAATGCATCTGTGGATGCATGACAAGGTGTGATTGGCCTTACTGACCACGTCCTCACATTGGCGGCCCATGTTCATTTTGGAATTGATAATGACTCCAAGGTCTCTTTCTGCCACTGTGCTTTCAAGAAGGGAGTTCCCCAGCCTGTAGGTATGCTGCTGGTTCTTACTGCCCAAGTGCAGTACCTTGCTCTTGTCACTACTGAATCCCATCCTATTCTCATTCATCCACCCCTGTAACCTGTCCAGGACCAGCTGTATCCTGTCCCTCCCTTCTAGCATGCCCACCACACCCCAAATCTTGGTGTCGTCAGCGAATTTGAACAGGGTGCTTTTCACCTCCTCGTCCAAGTCGCTAATAAAGAGATTGAACAGTGCGGGCCCGAGGACCAAGCCCTGGGGGACTCCACTGCCCACATCTCTCCAGGTCGAATATGACCCGTCCACCACCACTGGGTGCAGTCCCTCAGCCAATTTGTGACCCATCTGACTGTGTAAGCATCAATGCCACAGTCGCCTAGCTTTCTAATGAGAATGGGGTAGGAGACAGTGTCAATGGCCTTCATGAAGTGCAGAAAGACTACATCCACCACGACACCTGCGTCCAATGATTTTGTGACTTGATCGTAGAAGGCAACCAGGTTGGTCTGACAGGACCTGCCCCTAATGAACCCATGCTGGTTGCCCCTGAGCATCACCCCCCCTGCTGGTCCTTCCCAGATGTGCTCCTGGATAATCTTCTCAAAGAACTTCCCCAGGATCGAGGTAAGACGAACAGGCCTATAGTTGCCCGGGTCCTCCCTCTTCCCTTTTTTGAAAATGGGGACCACATTGACCCTAATTATAATTTTCTATACTAATAAACTCCTTTTCTGGTCTTAAGTATTTGAATGGCAAGGGGTGAATTTGACAGACTGGGCCCAATGGATTAACTGGCATAGTCAATTGATTCCTTCCTATGGACAACAATTCAAAAGTTCACTTCACTTGAGTTTTGTGGCATGTGGCCCTTGCCCCAGACCTGCAAGTGGAATCATGTGGCCAGTCCTGGTTGCAGAATCAGACAATATATTGCAACAGATGTTGCAAAAATCTTTGTTTTGCTCTGTCGCAGGGCACCTCAGAAAGGGGGGGACTATTGAGAAGCCCCAGCGCGGGCACGGTGAACCCCGAAGAGGGGGAGCGCCTTATTGAGAAGCCCGAAACGGGCGTAGCGAGCCCGGTTGAAGGCTAGCACAGCGGTAGACCTCAGACAGGGGTAAGGTGCTGCAGTGGGCCCCGACGAAAGGGGTTAGCAGTACGGCACTCCAGGAGCAGGGCAAGGTGCTGCGGTGGTCCCCAGCTAAAGGGGATAGCAGTGCGGTGAGCCCGCGTAAGAGAGGGTAGCAGTGCGGTGGGCCTAGAGGACCGGAGACTTGGGAGCAAGTCCCGAAGCAGGCTAGGTTATTTTAGAGAAGACCCCAGAGAAGGGGGGCGATATTGCAGGAAGGCTCCAGGAAAGGGGGCGACATTGTAGGGAAGGCCCCAAGTGGGCTCGGAGAGCTCAGGAGCGGGCAGTACAACGGAGAAGGCCTGGGAGAGCGGGCAAGTTGATTTTGACAGACCAACGTTCAGTACATCTGCGAGGCTTGGGGCGTGGTATTAGGGGTTGGTAGGAGCCACGCGTAGCCCATAAGGCTAGGGTGCCTGGAACGCACCCGGTGTGCAGGGAGACCCCTGGTGGGTCCGGGAGAACACGGGGACGGAGGTCCCAGCTAACCGTGCCTAGGAGACGTAAGGTAGCCTCCCAACTTGACCTAAGATCAAAGACGTGGCGGGCGAGAATAGAGGGTGCCCTTGGGCCGAAAAGGCACGGAGAGGGGGCCTTAAGGAGATCACGGCCCTCCTGCAGGACTCCGCCGTGACATGCTCCATGCTCTAATGTCACTCAACATATCACTGTAAATCACAGGCCCATAGTCTCACCATTCATTGCACCTAGGGACCCATGCTACTGAAGTCATGTGGAGTTTTGTAGCAGATGGCCCTAGGAGTAGAACTGGACCCATACAAGTGCTTCTCAGATATAAAACTTAGGAAATACGTGTCCAGGTGCCTTGCCTCCTATCCCATAGGAGTATTATTGGGATAAAGTAAAGCATCTTCAAACACCCAGCTGCACTTGCAATTTAGAGTGAACTACCTCTTAAACCAGAAGGTGCCTGACATTTGTCACTAAGAAGCACTGATAAGCCCACTAGATGTGCTGCATAGTAGTGGATTCAGTTCTTGATTTAGGAAGAAGCCTGTCTGGAACAGCACCATGTTCATGAGGATGCCACTCTGGAGCACAGAAGGTTTATTGTGGAGACATGGCCTGCAAGTGTCTGATAGGCTCCAATATTATGGCAAGGAGGCACATTTCAAATGCAGAATTCCTTAGCCAGGCAGCTAGCTCATTGAATCTTCTGCATAGTACTTACCATACTTTTAACTGAAGGATAAACCTGCTTTCCCTTCTCCCCCTAATCCTTTCCTTTGTCTGTTGGAGCCAGACTTGATTAGTCTCTGATTAAAATGGGTTAGCCGGTCCAATGTGGGTGATTTTTGGCCCCTCCTGTGTTTGGCAAACTATCAACACCTTAATAGCCCGGTAACTTGGCCTGTGCTATGGCTAATTAATAAAACTTACAGACAAGGAAGCTGAACTGAAATGAATAAATAGTTTATTAAAACTCAGGTAAGTATTAACAGCAATGACAAGGTAAAAGAAGGAGAAAGGTAACACAGGTAAACAGACCTTATCCTACTATTTCTATATAACCGTTAACAATCCTCATAAACACACAGATAAATAGATCTTATTCTACTATTTCAAGGGAATCCTTAACAACCCTAATAAACACACACAGGTGTGTGGACAGGGTGTTTCAGGTGCCTTTCACCTGTACCAGAGGGATCAGATCCCAGTTCCCTCATGCCTGGAGGAGAGGGGTGATACTTACACCAACAAGAGCATTGTGAGCCACTACTTTATGTGTACAGCACACCCAGGGGAGAAAGTCTGGGGAGCTGACTCAAGCAACCCTCAGCTGTCGATCGCCAAGGATAGGAGATGAAAGTGTGCTGGAGTCAAACGGGGTGGACCTCCACTAGGATGTCCAGATCAACAGCAGAACATAATGCAGGCCAAGCAACAACACCAAACAATCAGCAGACACAACACCACACCAATCATCCACAAAGCCACCTCCACTACTTCCATGCACAAACACTACCTTTACATCTCACACACCTCTCACTCTCCTCTCACAGACCACCCAGACAGACCACACACTCTGTCCCTCCCGCACTCACTCATCCGCGGCCACCCGTTTCTGTCAATCAAAAACCTTTATATAAGGGTAGTGCGCACAGCATGCCAGGGCTCTGCATGTGGCCCTGAGGTTTGCACTGGGTACCATTTTCCAGTGGTTTCTAGGTATTACTGTGCATGCTCCTAGTCCAGAGATCAGAAAAGGTTAATCTCCTGACCTACTTACAGGGACTAGGTGACAATACCATGGACTCAGAACCATTTTGGCTCCAACATGTCTATACTTCTCTCAGTTTATAAACTGGCAGTGATTGTGGCCTTGGTTCTTAGCTGCTTTGCACCTTGAGTGTGCTACCACTGCTTTTCTGTTGTGCATATGCTGCAAGAAAACTGACTGTGGAGCACAAGAAAATGGATCAAAGTAACATCTATTCACCTATGGAACCCACATCTTTATTGTATGAAGTCATTTATGAAAAGGAGTTTGATAAGTTAGATGCTAAGGTTGACATTTATCCACATCGGAAAGACAATGTAGAATCTGGAAAAATTTCCTTGTGGAACGTCACACAAGCCTCTCCTAAGGTATGTCCAATTCTGTGCACTCACAATTCAATTAATTTTAAAGAGTGATTGAAGTAGGAACTAACTTAGCTTCATTCTTTAGATTTCTGCAAGCTAAATGCAAATATGAACATCTCCTGTTTGTCAAGCTGTTTAAGATGTATGTATTTGTAAAAAAGCACATGCAGTCTCTGGGCATAAACATCCACATTATGGAAAACAGAATGGTGATCACGGCTGAAAAAGTAAATGTTGTAAGGGAGTTTCTCAACCAGAGAACATAAACAGACAACTGATTTATGCTGAAAATCTGTCAGTTTATTTCAAAATTGGAGGTTTTATAAAATAATTTTAAGCTGTTTACTATTGCATACTATTTTTATTACAAATTAGCAGTTTCCAAAAACAAACTCTTTTTGCTATTTGCATCAACTATACACAAAGAATATTTTATCTCTTTCCCCCTCCCGTTACCAAAAATAAGCATTGACAGTAAGTGCAAACATTCAGTGTAGAGCACTGATCAGAAAAGCATCCAGAAGCATTTTCAAACAGGTATGAACAAGCTTCCTATTCTTCAGTGTCTTTTAAATACATTCTTCCTTCTCAATCCAAGCAGTCACAAACTCAGCCTACTATTCAAGATGCAAGTATTACAAATGCAAGTACCTCTAGAACAGATATGGGCAAATAATGTCCTTAATTATCTACATGGAATAAGTTAAATGGGTTTAATACAGTCAGAGCACTGGGATCCCACAAAGAAACCAAAGGAGGAATTTATATATTGTGTTGCTGATCTAGCAAGCAGAAAATAAGCGTTGTTCTTAAAGGATACAGTTGACACTTTGCAAAACACACTTGTTAACTTATTTACAAGAATCTCCAAGGAAAGTGAGCTGAGGGACATATATTCTAACAACTTTCATAGAGTTTATTTGATGGTAAAGCAACAAAGTCTCATTTAAATACACATCTTTCTAAATAATTTGCCAGAGGCAGGGCCAGCTATTGAGAACGGACGTACGTCCATTCATTACTTACAGCATGGAAGTCCCTTTTTAATCTTTCCAGCAACCTGGCACTTAACATATTAAAATTTAAACTTGAGACTGCTAAATAATACTTCTGCACTTTGCAAGTAAGAATAATTTGATAGAGCTAAGCCACTGAAACTATGATTTAAGACTAATAGGAGAGGAACAAAGGAGGAAAAAAAAGCTGAAGGCACCTCCATTAAATATGTAAATAAAAGGGTTTGGTTGAATAAAGTTACTGTGCTATTCCTTGCTAAAGTGCAACTGCTAAACTTATTCCTAAGGAAGAGCAGCACAAAAATAGTGGTTAGGCTGAGACCCACACTTAGTGATGTCTTACAATATATTATTTACCTGTAGCGGTCCCTGATGCCATAGGAAGTCAGGTTTCAGGACTGCCTCATGCCAAGTGCCACACAGACACAGAGCAGGAAGATGTTCTTTGCCTCAAAGGGCTCGCTAAATTGAGGCCACTGAACCGGAATTGGGATCTGGCCTTTGTTTGACTGGCATGCTTTCATATTTCTTGTGAGATAAAACAAATGATTCCCATTCCTCCATCAGTAAAACCACAAATACTCACCTTGCCACCTTATTTCCTTCTCACATAGAAGCATAATAACCACTTACAGGATATGAAATTACCCTTAATTACTGCTTCTATAAGCCCGGCTTTTCCTTCAAAGAAAGAAAATAGTGTGCAATTCTCATTTTCTGTTACCAGTAATAAACATTGCCTGGAAAGGACATAGAAGAAATTCTCCTTCAGTGGAAGAAATATTTTCAGAGTAAAAAAAGAATGCATTGATTTGCAATTTTAGTTAGGCTAACCCAAGAAGCAGACATGGTGTAACTCTTGAGGGGAAAGGGGGTCACTCAAAGTCTTTGAACATACCCGCAGTTCCATTTTGCCCCATGCTGGATTGGTTCCCTTTCTGTTTGCTGAAGCAATCCATAGATACATGCTCTAGGTATTAATAGATTGAACAGGTCATCCCATTCTGAACATACATTTTGACATAACATTTTCAATGTGTATCTACCATTCCCCACCCTCCACCCCTTCCCTGCATAAGCTTTGGTAGTTTTGTGCTGTTTATTGTGCTGGAAAAAAAATATAGTGTAATATGAATTATAATGATTAAAATGTTAAGGAACATGAAAGCAGCATCCTTACCAATGCACTATACTTCTACTTGAAGTAAAAAAAAAAGTTCTTTATTTGCTTTGCAAGCATAGCACTACATCAGGAAATGCTAAAATGAAGGTTCCTTCGTCCAGATCATCATCTTAAAACTTAACCCAATTAGGAAGCAAAAGTGCTGACCACAGGACAATGCTCCTGTAGCAGGCTGCCTGCATGTATGTTTGGGGTTTTAACAAACACAGGCCTCCTCTATATATTACATGTATTATGCAATTAACTGGTTAATTGTGCAATTTAATTTAGACTGGCTACACATGGCAAAGTAACTATCACACCATGAAACGGTTCATGCAGCTATAAAATTAGAGCTGGAAAATGTGTAATAACTTTTTGGGTGGTTTCTATCCAGCTTTAATTTGCATGTGTAGCAACGCAGCTATTCCCCTGTGGCCCCTGCGGCTGGGGCGCACCACCCACTGCCTGGCTGGGAGCCCCATCAGCTACAGGATTTGCAGCTGAGGTAGTTTGCTACCTACCAGTGCAGGGGGAGCCCAGGATCACCATTCTGGGCTCCCCCTGCACCAGCAATAAGGTGTGATGGGATCTAATACTGAATCCCACAGTCGTGCATCAGTTCCTATCACACCGTTACCTGAACATCTAGAAGTGTCCACACACATTTCAACTGTGACACCTGAACACCGTTTTTACATTATTTGTATCTACTGTCCCTATTTGACTTTGAAGAAGGAGAAAGCACCTGTTACCGTTCTTGAAAGACAAAGGTTCTGATCCTATAGGTCTTACGCAGATACATATCTTCCACATTAGGACATGAATGGGAGAGTTTGTGAGACTCAATATCTACTGAATCTGGCTCTTACATGGCACCTACACTTGGGTGTCTTTCCAGCCAGCATGCTTCAATTTACTTAAAGTCACCTGATCTGCAAGGTACTGAGCATCAGTGTTTAGCCTCATTGGAAGTTGAATCTTAGCAGAACTGGGCCCTAAATCCTTAAAGCTGGCACAACTGATTAATGTGCTATTAGTTTACACTTTTTTATGCTCACTTATGAAAGGCCACAAGTGCTCAAGGCATCTCTTTAAAACCCTGTCCCCTAAATTGAAATGCAGGGAGTCCACATGCTTGAGTAGAGCCCCTCTGAAGACAATGGGACACTCAATGGATGCATTAGTCACATCCATACAAAGCTTGGATAAACACAGTATTACTAAATTATTTTGAATTGATATTTCCGTAAATGACAGTAGTACCTGTATTTGTACCAATGGAGAGAAAAATTCAGCTCCACAAATAAATTCTTAGGGGAAAGAATAGGTTAGCACTTATTGCAACCTTCCAAACAGGTTGTATTGCAGAAGAAATGCTGAGATGTACCTATTAAAAAAGTTATACACAGTTTTGCATAATCATCCACCATGTTGTTTAAGCTTACAGTTCATTAAGTATTCCTCTGACTCATGCTTACAGTTTTGGTGGGGCTAGAAATATGTTTTAATTGCAAAGAACTTATTTGATGTTAATTTTCTCATGATTCACAATGACTACAAAGTGTATAACAATAATAGAAGTATACAGTGTGTCTTAAATGTATTTTTACAACTTTATATCAAATATAGATCAAATAATTACCAGAGTACAAGATACTTCATTTTTAAAATTGTGTTGGCTGAACTTTGAAGCTTCCAGTAAGATTCTACAGACATGATACATTTACATTCTAGAAATTCCTTTAAAATATGCTTTAGAGCTCAATCCATCAAAAATTATCTAGAGCATTTCAAATGGAATGGGACTGTTCAAAGATATAGAAGCATAGCTTGCACGTCCTATACCTCTGCGCTGATCAACATAATCAACCTGGCAAGGGCTGCATTGTTTAAAATTTGTTTGGTTACAAGTTTTCTTGTAATCAAATTTGTGTCTGATTGAGCTAGGGTTTGAAAACTATCCTCTTATCAATTATCTAAAAGTTTCCAATGTTACTTTGTCCACTCGTATCATTTCAATTCCAAGAATCAGAGTGCTTTAAAACTTACAGCTATACAGCTCCTCTTGCAAGGGTGATATTGTACTAATTTGTAATGAGCAAACAGACACAGAGACACCAAGGGCAGTGATAGACATGGAAAAAAACAACAACCCACAGCTTTACCAGAAGAGGCAGCACGTTAGTTAGATCTGGCTCTGCAGCCTGTATAGATCAGGCACTTCAGTGGGGCTTTTTGGCTTTTATCTAATAGATATAGCTTTTATCTAATAGCTAAAAAGTGCTGCTGAAGGCCCCCAATCTATACAGATGCAGGGTCCCTGATCTATACAGGGTGTACTGAGCTTAAAGCGCTGTTTGTTTGTTTTTTCCGTGTCTGTAAGCAGCCTAAAACTAGGATTTTTTTGGAAATATGGCCAGATCCAAATTTACAAAATCAATGACAGCAGCAGGTGCTTTGCAGCTCTGAAAATCTAAGGCTTTCAGCCAGGGATGTCTCTTATCAGGAAGGAAAATATTTTAAATGCATGCATAATTTTAAGCCTAACCTTCAGTGCTTTGCTAAATCACAGCCTTAAGAAGGGGTCTAAACATAGATTTGTGTCTAACTTTAGATGCACAAATTTAAAACATCTGGCCTCAGTGACTTGGCCATGGTCATATAACTAGAAACAGAAGTGAAGTCCTCTGCATCTTATGTAAAACTAAGGAAGTGATAATTCCCACTGTACTCAGTACTGGTGAGATTGCAGTTTGAGTACTGTGTCCAGTTCTGGGCACTGCACTTCAGTAAGGACGCTGAGAAACTTGAGAAAAGAGCCACCCGTATGATCAGGAACTTGCAAGGCAAGCCATACAAGGATAGGCTGAGGGACTTGGGCCTCTTTAGCCTAAAGAAAAGAAGGTTAAGATGGGGCTTGATAGTGGCTTACCGCTATATCAGAGGACTGCATCAGGAGCTCAGTGAACAACTGTTCACTGGGGCACCGCCAGGGAAGACCAGGACCAATGGATATAAACTCCCGGAAGGTCGCTTCAGGCTCAATACCAGGAAAAACTCCTTCACAGTCAGGGTGTCCAGACTGTGGAATAAACTCCCTCCAGAGGTGGTGCAGTCACCTACCCTGGAGGTTTTCAAGCAGAGACAGGACAGTCCCCTCGCTGGGGTCACCTAACCCCAGCTGTCTTCCTGTCTAGAGCAGGAAGGCTGGACCTGATGATCTGCAAGGTCCCTTCCAGCCCCTAACAATCTATGAATCTATGCTCCAACCATGCACTCTACATTTCTCCTGATTTCCACTAAGCTAAACTCCCTGCGTTGCCCACAAGCCCTTAAAGCAAATACCCTGAATCCGTCTGTGACAGAAGGACAACTCAGGGCCAGGTCTCATCTTCGGCCCGCCCACCTGTCTCTGGGGCAGTCTGCCCTGTCTCGCTTGCCACGACTTGCTGTATATATAACTGGTGTAAGAATGTGGGAGGCTGCCCATTCAGTGCCCAATGCCAAGGGTGTTATACACAACTCCATACTGTCCCTACACTGTGTCCCATGCCTTGCAGATGGCATCATGTTGGTTATAGCACCAGCGCAGGGCTGGGTCAAACTCTGCTGCTTGTAGGACCTCTAACATACAACTCACACACTCTGCCTTTCACAGGGTCTCTTGCATACCATCCCCTCCCACAGGGCCTCTTTCAACTGCCCTGCTTCATGAGTGGCCCCCTCAGGCCATCGAACTTAACTACTCTCATTGTGGCCAGTCCACACACAGCCCTTTAGGCTGCTCGAGCAACCCTACTCTACGTGGCAGGCCTTGTGCCTCACACTAGGCCGACTCTGCCCCAGTCCCTTGATGGGCAATTCTCTCACATCTACACTTTTATAGGGGTTGGCCCGTGTGCTGCCCTTCAGACCACCCCTGCAGCCCTACTCAACACATCCCCGGTGCAGCCCTTCAGATTGCCTCACAACCCTACTCTATACCTTCTTACGCATAGTCCTTCAGGCCGCAATGGCAGACCCAACTCCATGCGGGCTACCACGCATACTTCTGCCCCCTCACTGGGGCCACTATACTTCTCTGCCCCCTCATCGGCGCCTCTGGGATCTTACATCCCATGGCATTCAGGTGTCCACAGATGTGTCTGGCCTGGCATTTCTGGGGAACTGCCTCGCCACAGGTAGTCCCACCAGACCATCCTTCCCCAGCAAGGTGTAGTTTTAAGTCATACCCAGGACCAGGAGCCTCCTGCCATCCCCATAACTCCTGCCCTTGCCTCCGAGGATGTTCTGCGCAGCAGCTCAGCTGGGTGATGTTCTTCCAGCTGCCAGCAGCAGACTGCTGCTTCAGCCCTGAGGGCCTGAGCTAAAATGGAGGTCGCTCAGGCCTCTCCTCACAGCCAATCACAGGGCTCTCCTGCAGTCCTGTGACTGCCTCATCAAGGCTGGCCTACAGCTGCTGGCTGTTCTCAGTCCTTAAAGTGGCAGGCACCAAAGGTGCTCTACCACACAGTCCATACGAAAAACCCTCCTGACACTAAATGAAGATCTAGGCTTCAGAATCAGGCTCCCTGGCCTAGCAATAGCACACACAAAACTTGATCAAAGATGCGATGAATTGGTACATTTTCAGAGTGAAGAGCTAGACTGTGCACCACCAAAGGCAATAGGATTTTTCCTACTGGCTTGTATAGGACCAGAATTGAGCCCTGAGTGCATGTCACCTATTGCTATTAATGGAAACTGGATGCTTAGATGACTGTCATTCATGAACATGACTGAGTAATTTCAGTATACTGAATGTTCCTTCTAAGGATTTTATGAAAGGCATGGTAGTATGATTCTCACACCAAAAAGAATCACCCTTAGCATGTTATCCTTATTCTGCTTACTTATTGACCAGATGAATAATGAGACAAGGTCAATGTTATAGCTGGAAAACAGCCCCTGCACCCCTCTCTGTGGAATAGACTTGATAGCATCATGTTTAATCTGTATGATCTGTTATTAACAGCATGATGTTTAAAAGAGCAGCTGCAGACTATGTGATATTTAATCTTCATGATTTGTTGCTTAAGGAGATATTCAGAAGCCGGCTGGAATGAAAAGACATTAGCACTCTGTGAGGCCTTTTGTTTCTTGGCAGGGGGCTCTTTTGGAAAGGCTATCAGAGCTACTACTGACATCAAGCTGTGTTACATACAGCTTGATTTGTAATACTACTTCTCCTGGAAGATGGTGTTTATTTACCCAAATTATCCAATGAGTTCCTCAAGAAGTTGAGGTATGTGGTGGAGAGGGAGTTACCTGCTTTAACAAGACCACTTTTCTGAATGTTGTAGGGATACCAGATTGTATCACAGTTGCAAGTGATTTCTTTGGAGAAGTTGTTTGCAAGAACCAGAAAGGTGAGGATACAAAGCTATTAAAGGATTTATTATGAATGGATCTTCCTCCCCTGTTAACCAAAATGATACAGATGCAATTACGCAGCTGCCATAGACCATTCCCAAGCTGGCTGCTCTTTAGAAGTGGGTGCAATGACTTCTGAATTATGTTTTAAAAGGGTTTTCTAGGAGGAAAGGAACTAGCTGAACATAGTATATTTATTTATTATTAAATAATCTAAGACCTCAATGCAATGAAGATTTACTAAAAGAAAATATCCTTCAGAGCATTAAAAAAATCATCCTATCAAATCTGATTTACAAACAGAATACTTAACTTGTTTGCAGTATTTTTTTCCTTATTGTTGAAAACAGCAGACACTTGACCCATGACTGCCCAGAGTTCCTTCTGAAGGAACTTCAACAGTCTGGGGACTTTCTTTTTAATTTGATACCTTTTCTAGAGACAGGCAGGAATAACCTTGAGCCGAACCCCCCACCCTTGGACCCAAGCTTTAAATCCAAGTCTGATCTGCTTTCCAGATGTATTAGTTGGGTCTATCTCTGTTCTTGTTTGTTGTTGGCCAAAGTCTACAACCATTTTCTAATGAACAGACAGAAAAAGCCCAAAAGTTCCCATTGAGCTTAAAGATCTGTGTTCACTCCTAGAATTTCAGAGACCAAACTATGCAGAGTTGACTTCTAATCCTAGCTAAAGGTGAGGTGCCATGGAAAGAAGGAAGCTTATAACAAGAACACAGCTGGATAGGCAGCTAGAGAAATGCTTAGCAGGCAGCAAGCCTATACATAGCTGCTAAGTATCTGCAAAAGCATTGCTTAACATGCATGCCTTGACTCCAAAAAGCTTCAATTTAAGCTGAGAATTTACCTGGGGCAGTAATATTGTGTGCACAAAGGGAACCTTAAACATAAAACCTCATGTCCTAAGTAACTTTTTATTCTAACAAAGTTGTGTGCATGCATTTTTATGAGGCACATTGTGATCTTACTTATGGAGACTAAAATGGAACCAACATTACATATCCTCATGAGAGTATCGTGAAATCAAAATGTGCCAGGAGTTGCAGATGAATACGCCAGAAACAACCAGGGTAGAAGATATTGCTATTGCCAGGCATGTGACTGTGAACTTATACCACATTCTGTTTCTGGATAAAAGCTCAGTATAACCTAGAAAGATTGATATCTCTGTTGTCTTCACACTTTTACTGCCCTATTACTGTACTGGACTTGGTTTAAAAGAATGAGATACCAAATGCAAGTCAAAAACCCTACCTATAGAAGTCCATTCATTTGCATTTAAGATTTCTTAAAAGCCAGAAGAAACAGAAACTGCAAACACTTCTCCAGATCCAGTTCCACAGTAGTAGTTTTCTTCCACTGATCTTAAAGAAAGGATGCTAGCAATCATTTTATGTTACGTTGCCACCACGACAGGTGACAAGCTGGGTTTCCTCAAATTTTTGGCACATTTAAAGACAGAACACTTCACATGGCCTAATTAGTGCAGTTCACAGATGCAACTGATTGAGACTGATCAATAAAGGATAAAGAAGTGAATAAAGGGTTAGAACAGCTACCATGGGTTAGCTTTCATCAACCACGGTGTTGACCCACTAAAGTGAATTCATATTAGAAATACACCAAAGTTGACAGGGTAAGCAAGTGCAGCCCCTAGTCTACTATGTTTGAGAAAGCCCATTTGGCTAATAACAAAACACATGATGGAGAAAAGTTAGGCTTCTGTTACCAAAGGATTTCCACTGGAACTGTGAATGCAAACTTATTTCAAGCTCTGCCTGGATGCACCTACATAAGACATTTACTGTGGAGTTGCCCAATCAGCTCCACAGTAAAGTCTCAGTGTCTATATGTGCAGTCCTATTAGGCTGCAGTAAAATAATAAACACTGCCACAGTTTAGTATTTTTCAACGTAAGTACTATTCCATGGCGGCATTACTTAGTGCACCACAACACATGTGCAGATGCTGAAAGGGCTGGCTGGTGCACAAGGTTGCTTCAGTGTGAGGGCTCCCTGCCAGCTACCTCCACACGGGAGCACCCTTGAGCCAGGCCAGAGCAGCCCTGGGCTGGCAGGCTGACCCCCAAGTCACCTGCCAGCTGGGGCTGCTCTGACCCAGCTCAATGTGCTGCAGTCCCATGTGCATGTATAAATGTGGCACCTGGCATGAAATGCACTGGAGTTCATTCAATCACATTAATAGCATGTGTAGATGACCCACTTTTATGTGGAAGTCAAACATTACCCCTCTTTCAACAGCTATAGGGCCAAAGATAAATAAGTGCAGCAAGAAAAAACATTTTTGAAGAGTGGAGCTCTAAATCATCCATGTTTCTAATAATTATCAATTTTATTTAGCGTTTATAAAGCAAGGCACAAATGTACAAAAATTGTGTATATTAAATCAAGCCATTTTCTTATATATATATATTTATATGTATATGTACACAATGTCACAATATAAAATGTGCTAAGACGTTGTAATAGCACAACACTAACAGAGTTAGGAATAATCTGTGTAGGAGCTACAAATTCAGGTTTGTTTGAATATACATTTGTTTGTGCTTCACCTGAAGGAACTGATTTATATGCACATACACCAAAAAAAAAAAATCGAGCCACTGTCTTTTATTATTCACTCACAGAGATCAACGTTTGTTGCTAACAAGCTGTGGAAGGAGCAGCAGGCAGTAGACCAGCACCCAGAGGAAAACAATGAAGTAAAACAACTCGGGTTGGTCTACACACACAGAATTCGGAGGCGGACCCACAGTCTCCAGAGGCTTGTTTGACTCTAAGTCTTTCTTCTTCCTGCAAAATTGAATGTAAGAGAGGTTGGGAAGGGGAAGGGAAATAGGGGATGGACTGAAGCAGTCGCTAGAAAAGTTGGGCCAAACACTAATGAGGCAATAGTTCAATGAAGTATTTACAGTCTGGTCAGCTGGAGCGCAAGCCAGATCTGTGAGGCACAAAAAGGGGCTTAGCAGTATCACTCGTTAGGACCCAATAGACACAGCTCTTTTAAACCTCTGCAAACCAGGGACAGATTCTCAGGTAGCATAAATCAACAAAAGCTCCACTGAAGTCATTTGAATTATGGATCTTCACACCAGTTGAGGATGTAGCTCTTTATTTTCAGCTGTGCACAGCTCTGTGAGCAATGTCCAAGTATGCATTTTTAATTAAATACAAAATTATTTTTTTCAAAAATGAGGAGCCATGTGGGCTGTCCAGGTGGTATGTGAAGAGGATTGGATTTGTAGAAGGATGATGAGCAACACGACGAATCAGGACTCATTATTTAATGTTTCTCAAACTGGGCACTCAAACTTGACTAATCATTTCCTAAAGTCCTGCTCAAAGTTCTTAAACATTTGAGCGCAGTCTCAAGGACTCTCTGTTTAACAGGAACAACTCCAAAACTGCAATTTTAATTCAACTCGGGAGATTTCACATAGATCTTGATCACTTCCTTCACACTGGGTGCATCTACACATGCCCCTATGGTGCCGTTGTTACTGAGCCACCATTTAGTACTTCCAAAAGGGCCTTTTGGAAGTACTAAATGACGGTGCAGTAACAGCCCATACTGAGCTGCCCGTGAGGTGCATGATTATTTTTAGTTGCTATGTTGCTGTAGCGATGTGCTAAACCGAGGGAGCGTGTCACTACAGCAACATAGATGCGGTGTCTCGGTTTTTGCCCACTGATGCTATGTCGCTGTAGTGCAGGGGCGGGCTATTATTTCAGGCAGAGGGCAGCTTACCCAGTTTCGGCAAGTTGTTGAGGGCCGCATGGGTAGCCCTGCCCCTTAACAGGTGTCCTGCCCTCTGGTCACCATCTTGGGACCAATGTCTCAGGGCCAGCGCCGGTGGGGCCCAGAGCAGGGTGCAGGCTGGCAGGGGTCTGTGGAGCTGGGTTGGACTGCACCAGCAGAGAGAGGGGGGAGCTGGCCAAGCTCCATAGAGCCCCCGCTGGCTGGTACCCTGCACTCCTGCCACCCTGCTCTGAGCCCCGCTGGTGCTGGCCCTGGGACACTGGTGTGGGCCCCATGCACCTGCTCACTCCCAGTGCCCCCCCAACCCCGCGGTACAGGTGGGTGACAGCATGCAGCCCGACACCCTGCTGCGTGGCAGGGAATGAGCTGGTGCTGAGTGTGACAAAAAGCGCCACCCCTGCCCCGTCCAGGCAGGCAGCAGCAGCAAACAGTGCCTGGCTCGACAAGTGGGGGGGCCACAGCTGCTGCCACCGTGTGCAGCCCCGACCGGAGAGCCTGGAGCCAGCGTGGGACCCAGGCTGACAGCAGAGGTGGGTTACAAGCTGGTGCTGAGCATGGGAAAAGCAGCCCCTCGCCTGCCCCATGAGCTGAGCTCCGCGGTGCAGCTGCTCACAGCCTGTGTAGGGCTGCCTGTGCCTGCTCAGGACAGCCCCAAGCAGGCTGCGAGTGGCTGCAGCAGGGAGCGCCAGCCATGGGGTGGGGGAGGGGCCACTTTTCCCCAAGCTGCTTCCCCCCCCGCACTTTAGCTGAGGTTCCTGCGTGGGGCAGCCACATGGTCCCAGGCCAGAAGCCCCTGCTGGGGCTTCCAGCTGAGGGGCGGGGGCGGGCCCTGCAGTTGCGGGAGCCCGCTGGGCTTCTCCAGGGTCCTACTGCCCCTGGTTCCTGTCATTTTTGACAGGAACCAAAGACAGAGAAATATTAATTTTCTAAATTTTTTAGGGGACCTGTGGGCCAGACAGAATGGCCTCGCGGGCCACATCCAGCCCATGGGCCGTATTTTGCCCCGCCTGCTGTAGTGTGTTGCTACAGTGATGCAGCGTCACGTGTAGACATGCCCACTGAGGTGAAACCTTCCATCCTTCAGGGACTTATAACAACAGTAGGAAAACTGTGTGATGATATATGGCCCTAACCCATCCACACTTTGCAATGAGATGATATGCATGCCTTCTGATATTATTCTTTTTAAATGTTACCTTTGGATAAACTGGCTAGATTTTTCAATGGGATGAAATTTATTCTCACATTTTATTTTGCTTGGAAGTCACTTTATACATTTGCTTGAAGCCCTCTCACTGGAAATCTCACTAGAGATCTCAGACAGCAAGTTTTATGCTAAACGTTAGCAGAAAGACATCACAGTAACAAATTATTTACACAGTTTTCAAAAGATAAAGCACTATCCATGATAAAAGTTGGACCAGGACACTGCTGTCTCCAATAGCATTTTTGTATGTTTTTCATAATGAATTCCAGCCATCACAGTGATTATGAGCCAAAGCCTGATTCTACTAAATGCCTATTGACACAAGTTGGAAGAAGTGGCCGTGGGTGTTTAAATTTGTTTTTGATGCAGTTAAAGAAAAGCTGGTTCAGAAAGGATCCAAGCCCTCTAAACTGCATCATAAGTTCAATATCTGACTTAGCTTGGGGCCCCTGGAGGCAGTCAAAGGCTGAACATACCCTGCATGAAAGTTAAAACAGACCTGTGGTGGCTGCTCTATCACCAGGTCTTATCCACACTGTAGTTGCACCATTGTAAAATAACCCTTGGGTAGACAAGGCCTTATGATAGAACAGGATTTGAGAGGCCACTAGCTATAATCCCCACAACATGTATTTAAACTCCGCTCTCTTCCTTGCTATGACATATCGCACCAAGATTATGCCTACACTTATATACAGGGTTGGCCTTAAGGTTACTTTCTACTAGCCCAAGTTACATGAGCTGCCCTTCCCTGTCTATGTCATACTGCGTAGGACACAGAAGAGCTATCCACATTGTGCTGTTTACATGCAAAGCATAGTCTAGAAATCTGACTGTAACTATGTCTCCTTCCTTCTGCATGTGTGTCTACTTATAGGCAGTAGAGACAGCAAGTAAAGATAGGAGGGCTGGAAGTCAGGAATAAAGAACTGTAGGGTTGCTGCTGGCAGACTTCCTATGCTTACAGCCTGCACACCAGAATCAGTTCCACGCACACTGCAGAAAGAGGGAGGCTAGGAGGTGAGTGGTCCAGAGTCAACCTGATACCTGGGCATTTAGCTGTGCTTTCAGGATTAGGCTCAACTACCACTACCACTAGAGATTGAGCCTGGGCAATACAATATAGATGGCTGAAGGGGTTAGGCTTTAAGGTGACTTTAGGATTGATTCTAACTATCACTGTAGATGCAGCATAAGCATGGTGCATGCATATCTCCTGGCAGAATCCTCGCTCACCTAATTAAGGTAGTTTTACATCGTCTTTACTTTTTGCAAAAGCAAATTAGAGAAAGTTAAAGATACAGCACGTCAAAGTCAATAGCTAGCAAATTCATATGTGAGAGGAACTGTATTGAATCCAGTTCTGTACTGCTGTAAAATAGTGATAGATTTGACTTTGAACTCCTGTAAGAGAGCCCAGAGATCATGGGTTGCGTATGACAAATTCACCATAGAAAAGGCAATCACCCACCTGATGATAACCAGATCTGTGCTTTCTCCTGAATCTGTGTTCTTCTCTTCATGTTGGCTAACAAGTTCCTAGAGTGACATAGTTTGTAAAGAAAACAAAACCATTAAAGAGACTTTGGCTGTTTGTAGACTGTGCTCAGCGTTTTCTAAACCTTGTTAACTGACTCGTATCAAATTTCAATTTGAATTGAGGGTTAAGAGATGATCATTGACAGCCCCTAACAGACCCAATTCTCAGTTTTCTGTGTGTGATCTTATGCTGTTGGAAATCATTAGGAGGCTTATAATAAACCTGTGTAAGCACTGCTATATTGTTGCAGTTATCTTAAGTGCTGTGCAATTGACCTGATACTTAATCACCATGAGGTGTTGTTGGTACATTTGACTTTATAAAGGCGTTACTTTATAAAGCCTAATAGGCTCTGTTGTGTTGCAAAAACCCAAATGAGCTTCCCTTGAGGGGATTGATATTTGCAATGCTTATCTGCTTATCTGAGTTCCTAAAGACTGTTCCTCCTTAAAAGCAAGGTGGTACATACATGTTAATCAATACAGTTTAATTTGCCTAATTTGGACTGCCCTAGTCTGCATTAAATTTAACCCTCATTCAATTTGGATTAGTTAATTTGGACTGAAGCCAATTTTAATTTGGACTATAGACATCCACGTATATATAGTGACATCTGTAGTCTGGATTAAACCTAGAACAATGTAATGTCTATAAACATCCCTTATTACTAAACTATGAAGACAAGGTCAACGGATGACCGAAGCCCAGCAGACTATTTGGTTAGTATAGCTAAGGTACACCAGTTTTGGCCAACAGCCAACACAGGATTGATGCAGTGAAGTCAACCAGCCAACTTTGACTTCCCACCCCAAATAATCAGGTACAATTTACAGTTGGGCTGATTAGCTGTAGCCTTTGGCCCAACCCAAGGATAAGGCTTGAACTCATGTCTCTGGAACCACTGTGAGACTCTTTAGCCACTTTATCACTATACCCAATAAAGACAACAGTTTGAACTTAAATTCCATGTATAATTTTTTCCCCTAAATTCTGCTTAAACTATTTTCTAAATCAATAGCCCTTGAAAGACCAAAGTACTGGCAGGAATACTGTCCATTACAGCAGTAGCATTATAAAAGAGCCACTAGACATCTGAGGCAAAGGGCTCAGTCCTAAAATGTACTGAGCGCCTTCACAATTTTTGTAGGACTATATCTTAAATGAGATGATGTGTGGCTACTATACATGACTACAGAACAGGCAACATCTTCCTTCTTATTTACTGAAAGGAGGAAAAGAAAACACAGAACTAAAGGAAATTTGCTCTGCAAGAATACTGACTTCAGTAAAAGTGAAAAGCCAGCACAATAGAAACAAAACAAGCCTCGAAATTATAATTTATATACAAGCATGATTAGATATTTTTTGTAGATGTATTTAACCATATAAGGGCTCTTTAAAAAAATTCTAGTCTTACTTTAGCTTTTACTTATTTCTTTAGTCTTAGGGCAAAAAACAGAATTTTTATGACTTTCATTTAATCCACATAATTGTGTTTGTGTGTCATGTAGTATTATACTATTGAATTATACTACAATAATATATATATTATTTGTGTGTGTATGTATGTATGACACACACAGAGAAAGAAAGGGAATATATATATATATATATATATATATTCGCTCTCTATATAAGGAAAAATATATATATAGTCTATATATATATTTCCATAAACTAACCTTTTCAGTAGAATTAGGAATATGTTTTCGGAGGTAAACACTGGAATCATTGCAGCTTGTTCTGAGAAGTAAATGAAAATACCTTTAATGCACAGAGAAAAATTTTTACAGGGATTCAAAAAAAGCCACTGAAATTCAAATATATATTATATACATTTAAAACCTCTGGGTAAAAATTGAACAGTTGTTTTTTATACCATTTTGAGTCATTTCTGAAGAGCAATATTTGATAGGTGTTTAAGATACAAAAATCATGTGAGACTGCAGTAAGAATATATTCCCAAATGTTTAACATATTGCTGTGTTATTTTTAAATTTATATAATAAAATAAATGGTAATAATAGTGCAAAAGAAAGTGGGGGTAACTTAGATAAGAAGATTCTATAAGCAGAATTCTTTTGGGTCTGAAAGAGCTCTACAACTACAATTTTCACCACAATTATAGGCATATCTGATCTCTAAGAAGTCAGGATGAAATACCTGGAAAATTCTTGATAATCAATGATTTCTTCTAATTTATCTAGTAACGGAGTAATCCCAGGTTTTAAGGTTTGAAAGCTTTCTGCTTGAACAACATTCTTCTTCTTTTCCTTCCTTTTACTGTTTTTTTCTGGTTTCATCACTGTTGTTGATATATTTTCCAATTGGTCTACAGTGAACTATTTAGAAAAGGAAAAAACATTTTGTCAGATGGTAACAAGATTAATGCAGCTTTACCATACCCTTACTGTTTGTAATAATAAACTCCAAGTAGTGCATGAAGAGTGAAGTTTATGCTACCAACATTAAAAAAAAAGTCCTTAGTAAAAAGTCGTTGCTTGAATATTGTGTTGGACCACACAGTTATACTATGTTATCGGTTTATCAGAAATTAATCTTTCCATTGCCTTGAAAAGACAATGTTTGCACAAGAAATCTTAGCCCAGCCTGCATCCTGGAAAGGATCACTTCAGGTTTGTCTAGCAACCAGCCTTTTATCTATAGTAGTTTAGTCTGCTTATAAGGATTCAATTCTGCAAACACACACTTGAATAAAAATTTGTCCAAGAAGGAAAATGATACTGGTATAAGCAAAAGACCAGAGATAGCGCTGGTAAGTCAACTTGCTATGGTTCCAGAATTACAGAGTTTGAGCTTTCCTCCTGAACTGAGCTGAAGATCATCCCCAGCTAACCTAGAAGTAAAAGAGTGCTCCATTTTGGCTGGAGAGATAGAGGCAGCTGGATGTGAATGGTGGGCACATCACTTACACATCAGTAAACAAACTAACAAAAAATACCTAAATAAAACAGAAAAAACCCCACTCTCCTTCTAACGTATTAGTTTTTCTATATACTAGGACAAATGGTAAAATTTTTCTAGGTAGAGAAGCTTTAATTTGATTTAACTTAAGGCAGGAATTGTCTTCACTTGTATGCACTGCATGTAAAAGTTGCATCACCTTGAAGACAACCCCATAACAGAAAGGTCACAGAGATAAGGTCACAGAGCAAGCCTATGGCTTGTATAAAGGTATCTAAAATTTATATCTGTATTAGTATTAGTATTCATTGTGGCCTACAGCTCCTAACAAGACTGTGATCATCACACATTCCATCCAGCAGAGGGCAGTGATAAGTAACGTTATGGGAGAACAGACCTAGCATGTTGTACATAGCTCTCCAAAGCATTTCTACTACAAAGTAAAAGGTATGATGGCCAGATTCTAACACCCTAATACATGCAGAAGTGGACTCCTAGAATTTAAAAATCAAGAAATGTACCTCAGGATTTTCTGGAAGTGTTTTTTGAGGGCTTGTGGATTCGTTGCCATCTTCTTCAACTTCTATTTTCTTTTCTACTACAGTAACCTCTACATTTTCATAGGAGAACTCAGGGCAACTATTACGATCCATTTTGTCCTTCTGCATGTCTTCAGAATCCATTTCTGTTGCAGAGACATCCATGTTGCTTTGCAGACCTGGCTTCAGTGCATCCTGTTCCTTATTCTCATGCGAAGAATTTGTTAAAAGCTCAGAATAAACATGGTTTTTAGAAGCTTTAGGATCAAGACAAGGCTCAACAAAAGCTTCTAAAACTGCTGATATAGGAACATTGTAATGTGGATAATAGAAAAGATCATGAGGAATTACAGAAACTTTTGAAGAACTTGGTGATATTTTAGCTTCAGATCCACCTTCACTAAGATTATCTAGATTTCCAGGAACTTCACTCACCAGTGGGGCTGGTTTTCCACATTTGCCAGATGCAGATATTTCTAGCTGGCCTTTGAAATTTGAATCTTTGGATAAACACTGGATAACTTGTGCTCCCTGAAGAACGGGTGATTGTTCTGAATGTTCATGTGCTTCTGAAAATGTTGGTATTTCTTCACTGAGTAGATTCAAAACATGCTGCGTATCTTCTTCTTTGGAGGCATTTTCCTCTAGAAGAGTTTCATTTTGGGGTTCCATGTCTCCTTTTAGTTTTTTTGGTTCATTTGTAAGTGTATCTGAAGTCTGAGATAATAGGTTGAAAGAACAACTTTCTTTAATTTTGTTAGCCGGTGAGGTCTTAGCTTCATTTGCCTTTCTAGTCAGCTGTTCAGAATAGTCTTCAAAAGAATCAGCTGCATTTTTCTGAACATCCAAAAGACTGTTGTTCTGGTTCAGTGCATCATTGTACGTGCCCTCTTCATTGGGATTCAATTTATCACTAAGAACTTCCCAGGAAGAAATGGGGTCAAAACTGACAGAATCCGTGATCGGCAAAGAGGTAGGCCTCTGAGGTACCTCTCCAGAGGCCAATACTGAGGACTCTTCAGGGGCCCTCTGTGAGTTATTCGATATTGGTGGATTTGGTTTGTCATTAAGTTCTTCATTTGCAATTTCTGGTTGTATTTCCTCCAGCAAATCATGGACACAAACCTTTAGAGGAGGAGGCTGGCTCCTTTCATGGTTAACTGTACATGCATGCTCTCCATTTTCATTCAAAATCAAAATCTTGCCTTCCTGTTCTGAAGGAGTGTCTTTAATGTGGACATATGTCGATTCAATGGGTAATTCCTTCTCAAGATCTAAAAAATCTTCCTGCAAAGGATGATAAAACAATAGTCACAACTTATATATCTCTTTACATTTTTAAATTGCTATAGCAAGAATAACTAATCAGTCCCATACTAGCATCACCCCATGAACTAGCCAAGTAACAACTATCTCATTTTCAAGTACATGACCTGAATTAAGAAAGGTTAAGTGAACAGTACTAAACCACACAGAAGTCACAGACATGGCCATATTAGAACTGAGAGATCCTAACTCTCAGTCATTAATACAATTAATCTCTTAATGGAGGGATATCTTATTTATAATATTTGTAGTATCTTGGAGGGATATCTTATTTATAGTATTTTACACACATGCATGGGCTGAAATAAACCTATAGGGCACGTCTAGACAAGCAAAGCCGTGCGGTATCTGGCACTGCAGACATGTCTGAGGTGCCAAATACAGCATGTTCAGCTGATTTCTATGCTGCAAGGGAACAGCGCAGGGTTTTTTTTTGACCCCTGGATATCCAGGGGTCCAAAAAAACGTGCAAAAAAAAAAAAAAGAAAGTGGAGCAGCACACACGGAGGCCGCATGCAATGATCAAAACGGGAGCCTGACCAGCCGGAGCTGTGCTGCAGCTGCCAGCCAGGCTCCAAGAGGGAGGATTGCTGCTGCTGCAGCCCTGGGAGGCTCCCAGGAACTCGGGTCAGGCTACGAGAGCCAGCCCAGTGTTAGCTCCAGCCTCCCCCAACCCACCCGAGGTAACTCGCCATGTGTCAGAGCGCACGTGGCATAGGCGTTCCCTGGAGACAACTAGTGTTGGCACAAAGTCCACCACCGCTAGTTGTCCCCAGGGAACCAAACATCGACACTCATGTGGACACAGCCATAGAGTTTATCAGGAAACCAGGAAGAAAGGTTGTTTTGAATTTAATTCCTCCCTCATTATGAAAAGTAATCCATGATGTTTAAAAATGCTATAAAATGCCATCTGCAAAAATAACTGCAGCTGGAGATTTTATTCAATGTAAATGAGAGGAAGTTAGTAGAAAGCAGCATTAACACATGAGCCATTTTTCTTTGTATGTTTCTTTGGGCAAAACAACCAGAACATCCTACTACTCCTGGGGACTATGTCTCTTGGAATATCCTTTTCATAGTGAAAAGGATATTCACTGATTTTACACCAGTGACAGCCAATACCCATGGGGGGGAAGGTTTGATAAGCCCAGAAATATCCAGTTTGTTAGGACAGATCTACTAAGTTTATTCCAATTCCTCCTTTGCTCTCATTTTTCTCAACCCTTGTTATGTCTTCAGTCCTTCAATTCCCTTTCCTCTACCTTCAACAAGCTTTTCCACCTCTCAGCCCCGACAAAGATTACTTATCTGTTCTTTCCAATGAATTCCAAACCAGTTCCTTACCTTTGACAAGCCCTCAAGTGAAATCCTGGTCCCAGTGAAGTCACCTAAAAATTTTTTTTCCACAGACTTCAATAGGGCCAAGATTTCACTGGTGAATGCTTGACTGCGATAACGGCCTGTAGAGCTAAAATAGGCTGTATCTTTCAGTTCTTCTTGGTTTTGAAATTAGAGAACAGTCCAACAAGGACTGTTAAGATGGCTCTAACAATGACTGCCAAGTTATCTGAGATTCTGGGAGGGGTTTTAGCACAATTATGAACCCTCTTAGGGTCTGGGGCAAGAAAGAATCAGGAGATTGTTTACTTGAATGGATATTAACCCTATGAAAGCTGGGTTTTGGCTTAAGGTTTGGCCTGATTAGCAACCCTAATGGAAAACCTCAAGGATCTGAGGAGACAAACTTACCTGGAATTGTTAAAAATTAATGTGGGTTTTAACCAACTTGAAATAAAATAGTTTGTAAGGTGAACAAGTGAACAAATATATACTTTTTTTTTTTTTCAAAAAAGCCACTGCAAATTCTAAAAATTCCATACTCTAGGAGACAGACATAGACATACCCCTTCTAGCTCTGGGAAATGCTCCAGAAATTGTGCCACATATGTCATGATTGATTGTTCATCAGGTGACTCAACCATTATATCTATGGAGGAAAAACATGAACTGTTTAAATGCTTTAAGAAACTTCCATAGGAATGGGTGATCAGAAGTATATCCTATGTATATGATTCAAGGTAGAAATATTCTTATGAAAAGCTACAGGCATTCATTTGCTCTTTTTTGGGACTAGAAAAGGCAGAATCCTCTTTACTACTGACAGACTCTGAGGACCTTTCTAACACTAGAAATGTTTCCAGGAGAAGAGGCAGTATAGGCTCTCTCTACCCTCCTCCTCATGTCTTTCTCAGATCGGTATGATCCCAGGAACTCGAGTGTGAGAAGCAAGTGGGGAGCAGCAGGCAGCAGCTCCTTCCCTGCCTTCCCAGTCTACGAGAGAAGCAGGAGTGGTGCGCCCCTCCCTCCCACCTTTTCCAAACTGGGATGACCCCAGTCTGGGGAAGGCACTGGAGCCTTTCTTCCTGCTTGATCCCTCCTGGGACCAGGAGGAAGCAAAGAGCTGCTGCTTCCCTCACCTTCCCTAGACCAGAGTGATCCCAGTCTCGGTAAGTTGAAGAGAGCATTTCCCTGCCTCTCAACACCCCCTGGTCTCCAGAGTTGAAATTCTCCTGCTAGAAACATAACACCTGTATGTGGCCTCTCTCTCCTCCACTTTAACATTTTTGTGGTCTCCATGCAAGGTCCTCAGTTGCATCACTGATGCCCACCCTCATTTTAGGATTGAATCAGAGGCATGTTGACAAATGTAACAGCAGAAGTTTTGTGAAAAGGAAAGGAAATTTAAAATAAATATACAGCAACCTCTTAGCTGTGTTTGAGTAGGATACATTTTTCCTATCTTGTCTTATTTTTCTGGTTTACGGTGTAAGCCTTTGGGATGATAATGACTATGTTCACACAGTTCCCAGCCCAGTGGAGTACAGACTGGAGCCTGAGAGAGTTGTAATATTAATTCATTATTTTGACAGAGGACATAAGGGTATGCCATGGACCAGAGCCCTATTATGCTAAGATGTTGTACAAACACAACAGAAAGGCAGTCACACAGAGCCCCAAACAGCTTACAATTTAAAGATAAGATGAAAGACAACAGATAGATAGATACAGGCAGGTGAGGGAATAGTAGGAAACAGTATTATTCAGCATGATAGATAGTAGTCTGACCACAGCAACAGCCTAACCATTGCCAAGTATTTTGAACACATAATAAATAATCAGTCACAACTCTTTTATTACAATTTCAAAGATTCACTGAAAGAAATACGATGTGAATGTGTTACCTTCTGGTTCCAGAAGTCTAGGAACACCAAGCACATTTTGTGCTATGCTGAAAGCATCCTCTAAGTTTTCCCTGGCTGATTTCTCCAAAGCTTGTTTTATATCTACCAAGGTGGAATCAATTGCTTTTATTACAGCTAAGAAAGCAAGGCCACTCCGCCAACTGCTGGCGAAGTCCTGAACTGCAACGCCATATCTAAATAAAAAGACGTGGATTTAGATCTCTGATTATATTTAATTAAAGCACCATCACCTTCAAATATCTTGAATTATATCAAAGTTATCTGGTTGCAAAAGTCACGCCTGAGTTTCTTGGACTTAAAACAGTATGACGTACTTTCAGATAATACAAAGATTCATAAGTTGAGTCAACCGTTTGGCTATCAATGGACATCAACCTGTTTGTAGAAACCAGTTAGCAAAAAACAAAAACCCTCCAGGATTTAGCAACCACATTTAACATTTACAAAACCAAATGTCTGAATAACTGCTGTTTTTACTGTGCTATAATGTTTTAATCCCATAGTAAGGGAAAGGGGCCAACACATATGTTAAACAGTAATATAAATGAGTCATATTTTTGTATGCTTGGCCTTAAATAACAAAATCAGTGCCATGCAGAATGCAGAAAGAGCCAATATATGCATCTGTCAACTTTTGGTTCATGCACAAGTTCTTTGCATATAAAAGTTAAAATGGAATACACCAAAAATAGAGTTCTGTAAAATTTCCTGGTTAAACAGTTAGGACTGAGTTAATATAATTGCACTTTCTTGTTTCTTGTAAATATGCTATAAAACATTTCATTTCCCATCCATTTATTTCCTTCTACCCAGTACTTTTAAGTGGGACTGAAAACATTTTGGCTTTTACTGCTTTAGTTCATTTCCTCCTTAGTACCCCCCCAGTCACTAGCAGTGTCAGCATCATTACACTGCTGTAAATAGGATTTTTTTATTAACTTGTTTAGCCTCCTCTGTCTGCACTAGCAGCAACCAATCATAAACTGCAACAAGCTATATTCACTTCTGTACAATTCCACTGACTTCCTTAGAAAGAGGTAGTTAGTTGTGTTTGTCTGAAGTCAGGCAGAAGGCAGAGTTAGGCAACTGGGGGGTGGATGGGTTGGTATCGACCTGGAAGGACGTGGGCAGTGGGGTCCCGCAGGGCTCGGTCCTTGGACCGATACTCTTCAATGTCTTTATCAGAGACTTGGACGAGGGAGTGAAGGGTACTCTGTCCAAGTTTGCGGATGATACAAAACTGTGGGGAGAAGTGGACACACCAGAGGGCAGGGAACAACTACAAGCAGATCTGGACAGGTTGGACAAATGGGCAGAAAACAACAGAATGCAATTTAACAAGGAGAAATGCAAAGTGCTGCACCTAGGGAGGAAAAATGTCCAGCATACCTACTGCCTAGGAAATGACCTGCTCAGTAGCACGGAAGCGGAAAGGGATCTTGGAGTCCTAGTGGACTCCAAGATGAACATGAGTCGTCAGTGTGATGAAGTAATCAGAAAAGCTAACTGCACTTTATCATGCATCAGCAGATGCATGACAAACAGAGCCAAGGAGGTGATACTTCCCCTCTTTCGGGCACTGGTCAGACCGCAGTTGGAATACTGTATGCAGTTTTGGGCGCCGCACTTCAAGAGAGATGTGGATAACCTGGAGAGGGTCCAGAGAAGGGCCACTCGTATGGTTAAGGGCTTGCAGGCCAAGCCCTACGAGGAGAGACTAGGGCACCTGGACCTCTTCAGCCTCCGCAAGAGAAGGTTGAGAGGCGAACTCGTGGCTGGCTATAAATTCATCACGGGGGCGCAGAAGGGAATTGGGGAGGTTTTATTCACCAAGGCGCCCCCGGGGGTTACAAGAAATAATGGCCACAAGCTAGCAACTCTTTCCTGCCTATGCAGGGGGTTGGACTCGATGATCTATTGAGCTCCCTTCCGACCCTAACATCTATGAATCTATGAAAACTTAGAAACTAACTGAATCTCTAATTTAGGTGTACCTCTACTCTGCCTTCTGCCTGACTTCTTTAGAATTATTTCACGGACGAATGTGAGAGAATGGGCTTAAAGAACTTTCATATTTCAGTGCTGTGCACATAAAATATTTGTATGCACAGGCACAAATCTTTACCCATAAAGCCCTAGAGCAAACATTTGGCCAAAGACCCTGCCATTCAATTTGGATAAGCACATTTTGATCCACTATTGCCTACATAAAGGTGGTTGTTTTCTGTCAACCATTTCTTCTTGGCCCGTATATTAAATCTACAACAGACATTACTTTTACACCAATAATAATTTGATACCAAGTGATTTATTTTTTGGCCAAAGCGGGGTCGGCCAATGGGGTGGATCTGGCACGTAAAAGTCTGAGCTAGCATGGGGGGGCTGGAAATCAGTGGAACAGAGCTGTGCCATGCCACTCATCCCCTTCTGCGGAGCCTGCTACTCCACTCCATCTGTGCTTAGCCTTGCTGCAGAGAGAATGGGGATCAGCAGGTGTAGAGGGAACACAGGCAGCTGGCTGCTTCAGAAGGTTGTGGAAACTTGCTGCCTGAAGCAGAGGGCTGGGCTGCAAAGCTGTCTTGTGCCTAAGCTATTTGCCAGTGCCCCTGTTAATTATGCTTAATTTTCAAACATAATCTGCTTTTGTGTGTTGAGATACAAAGTTCAAAGCCACATCCAATTTCTCTCAAGGTGTAAGGGGGTTTAAATTCACATTTTCCCATTTGGGCACCCCTAATTTTCATAACACATGAAATGGCCATTCTTCTAGAAAGAGAATGCCAATTCTTAAGAATGCATGCAGTGATCCCAAAGGGGAAACAACAACATTCATAATTATCTTAAACACCCGTTCAAACTCTTGATTTAATAGCTGCCTTTTGATCTGCTCAACATATGTAACAGATTGCAAACATACCAGGACAAGGAAAGGTCTTAATATGGGTCCTTTGCAGTGCTACATATGCTGGTGGCAGTTAACTCATAACACCAAAATTGTGAAAAAGGAAAATGGGGCCTGCAGCTCAGCTGCTTCAGGTCAGTCAATTTATATCTGAGGCTCTGGCCCATAATATGCCAAAAGATAAGTAAATTGCTCACTCTCAGAAAAGCCAAGTTTTAAACAACCTGTATTATTGTAGACTCCTCCCACAGACTACATAAAAAATAATTTTAAATCTTGAGGAAAGAAGGTGGTAAACTGAGAACTTTTCTAAGGTATGGACAGGACTTGAAAGTTGACTTACTTTCGTGTTTTTCTCTGAACCCAGGTCAAAAGGGCTCTGATTGTTTTTCGCTGATCCTTCACTGTAACAGACATGTTCCTCTCTACGTTTGGAGTGCTAGGGTAAGAGGTGTCTGAGTCAGCTCCGCTGGGCCCTGATGACAGGCTGGAAGAGGACGAGTTCCTATTGAGGTTTCCTGTAAGTTCCTTAATCTGTAAGAAATGAGGTAAAACACAAGGTACTTAAATTTGGGAAAAGCAGTCAAAACAAACCTAAATCCTGTTTTCAGGAAAACTAATAGTGGTATTTCCTTTAAGATGATAGCCTTAAAACACCTTTAAAGGTGTTTTAAGGTCTAATTATAGGCCTGTGTATTAAGGTAACACAGACCATAATAGCCCTAAAAATCAGCACCCAGAATGGTGGTCTCATGCCAAGGAAGGGCGGGGGGGGGATGTAGTTCTGGGTTCTTCTTCATGTCCCCCTTCTCTGCTGTGGGCCCCACTGTTAGGTGGGCTACATCACCTGGATTTTCTCTCTGTGCCCAAGCTGTTGCCCTGCAACCCACAATACTCTGATATAGAGTATAATGACAATACATCTTGGGAGTCTTGCTTCTAGAGCAGTAGTCCAATGCTCGAGGTGATCAGAGCTGTTTGGGGAATGGAGGGCAAGCATCACACTGCCCTCCGAGTTCTATAAACAAGAGAATGGCACTCTCTATTCATTAGACTTCAGTGAAGCTTTCTTTCAAGAAACAGCATATTCATTTTACATACAGGTTAGAAATGGGTTGAGAAGATGGTATTGAGATCTGACTCAGGTTTGGAACAAAGCTGACAATTCAGATTTATCACCTCCAACAGTATCATGCTCTTCTCACAATAGTTAGGCCCAGAGCAGAGCCGGCCTATGCCAGAGCAGCTGCCAACACACAGGGAGGCGTCAGCAGTGGCTGTTTTTGTGCCCTCCACAAAGGCAATGCCCAGGGTTTCTGCCCCATTTGCCCCTACCACTCCATTATGCTACTGGTTTGGCCCCAGACAGAAACCTAAGCTTGTGAAATTCTACCTTCTGAATGACTGAATTCTCCCCTGAATTCTGGTGAAATGGCCTGTCCTTTTGTGTCACACCCATCACCTTCCCTTTCCCTTTCCCTCTCCCCAGCCCCAAAAAGCCCCAAACCTTTAACCCTGCTTCTCCTGGTTGAGCTGGGCTAAGTACAGACAGTCAAAAAGCCTGAGGCGGAATCGATTCAGACTTTGCAGGTTAGTCTACGATGCAGAGATTAAATTGAGAAACAACTGGACACATTTACTTTTGATTCAGGAAATGCAGCCAGATGCCTGCAGTGGCTCAGGCCAGAAGCCAGGGGGCACTAGAGCACACCTCTCTGGCATGTAGCCAGCATTGGCTGTGTACTGCTTCCAAGGTCTCTGGGATTTACAGTCCAGAATCACAGCAGCAGGACTCTGCGGGGCTGCTCATCTCTTCCTGTTCCTGCTTCCAGGTACCTCTGAGATTTGTAGTCTAGTCCACAGCTGCAGTCAACAGTAGTTTCAGTAAGTTTAGCAGTAGGGCAGCTCTGTACTCAGGAGAAGGTGGGTTTAACCCCCCTCCTTGGCCCCAGACCCAGCCAGGGTTTGCCTGGGTGGGGGGGAAGAAGTCCCTTCCCCCCGCCCCCAGCCCTTCTCGGCTGGAGAAGACAGCACAGCACAGCAAAGCTCAGCCCAAGGCTAGAAAGCATGTTGGGATGCTGGGGGACTGTGTTTTAACTTGAACCAGAAAGGGGTCTGGCACAGAAGTTTCATAAACCGGTTTCACGCAAATCAGTTAAATCTGATACTACATTCAACCAGGTTTATCTTAAACCAGTTTTAGCCATTTTGAAACTGGTTTATGTGCACTGAGCTTCTGTTCTGTTACAGGTTTAAACCAGTTTCTGATCAATTAAACTGATTTACATGTAACTTCTGTCCCTAGCCCTGGACACAATCCTATTGGTGTTGATTCACATCCAGAGAATTTGGACTAGAGCCCCAAGCAGTTAGAAGGGAAGAAGTAGCAGAAATTTTAGTTGAGCTAGCATCAGAAATTCATGTAGGCCTGAGCTTCCTTTACACCACAGTAACTCCACTGAAATTAATAGAATTACATAATTGTAATGGGGTAGATGAAGTGAGGATCAAGCCCATTCTCCATTGTATTTTGCTGGAGCTGACCAATTTCATGGAGTAGTTCACTTAGTATTACAGTATAAGTAGTTTTACCTGAAAGAACAAGATTATATTCCATATTAGCCCCAGTACCAGAGATGAATTTCCATCCGCGATTTCTGCTGCATCGATGCTAACCAGTTTTACCTGCAGAAAAGTAGGTTATAAGCTTAAGGGATGTATAAATATGGATTACATGAGAAACACAGTGTAAATGTAGAAAATACATCAGGTCAAATCCAGATAATTGCACACATACACAATCCTTCTGTCACAGGCAACCAACAACTCTGAAATTCTCAAATAAAATTTGTCCTTGTTTGCTTAAGTTTATTTTTAACTTGCCTCAAAGGGAGCAAAAAACTGAGTCTGAAGTTTGCTCAAGGCACTCCTTGGAGGCATCTGACCTAAAATCATTACCAGGAAAATGATTACAAGTTAGGAAGCACATAGTTTTCCTAGCTCACACCTTCCTTGCAAGACTGCTTGGGGAGCTTTGCACCATTCCATTTCTGCTTTGCACATTTCTCTGGTTGGCAGGAAATCTGCTCTTTTTGTGCTTCTTATTTCTTGCCAGGCCGACTAAGGAATGAGGATTATAAATATAGCCACTACAATGAATTCCAGAGCTGAACCCACCCTTGGATTTCAAAACCAGGGACTACCAAGAGCCAAACCATCTCTTACGATAAAGACAAAAGGGAATTTTAGCCCACCCTATACAGGGAATAGCTATAGTCATCAAAACAGATAAGCCCAGCACTGCTTCCTTGAGACCACTTCCTCTTCCCCTTCCTCAGTATCTCATTCCCTCTAATAAGGGTGTTTACTTCATACAGTCATGGAACAGGATGATGCTGATGCCACTTATCAGCCACAGAGAGTGGGCATATACTCCATTACACCTTTCCCATTTCTTCTGAGGAACAAGAGCACTGCACAGTTCAGAGCTGGGCTGAAATACAGCTTAAACTTGAGGGGAGGGTAACATGACCTGAAATCATTTTCTGTGCAAAGGAAAATAAAGTTTCCCAGACCCTCAGTTTTCCTTTTAACATGCATCTGCCTTTCCCCTATCTTCCCCTTTCCTTCTCCCTCATGGCTTTTTAAATCACTTGTCACTTATGTCTGACAAGATCAGTTAGCACAGGCTGGGTTTGCCCAAACCAAGCAATCCATAGTTCCCACATTGAGGTTTCTTTCATATGATAACATGAGAATATTATTCCCTTAGACAACACAGGCTTGTTGTTGGCAAAGGAGTGGAGCAGGAAGCAAGGAAGTTGTCAATATTGCAAATGACACTTAGGTTGAGTTAAAGCCCAATATACAGTCTGTATCTACCACTCAGAAATTTCATACATGATGAATCACTTAACAATACTTTGCCCTGCTGCCCTGATTCTACAGAACTGCACTCTGTGACAGGTTCCACCCCATTTGTGGTTTAATATATAAACCTATAGGTCTTGTAGCCAAGGCAGTTTGCCAACACTTTCATCACTGCCCTTCACTCCCAGTTTAGTTAAATTGAAATGAGATTAAAATAGCCCTTTAACCAATGATTTACTGAAACATTTTCAATCCTAGTAAGATGACACCTCCAGCTGTCATACTTCCAGGTTCTGATTTTCTTTATAGCTACAAAGTAGATCGCTTGGGATAAACTTTTAGGCCTGTTGTACTCTGACAGCAATTTGTCTGTGGAAGCTCTCAGCTGGAGTTTATCATTGGGTTGTTTTCAGTATCAGCTGTATTCTGTCACCACTGCTTACATCTGTGGATCCATCCCAGTCTAGACAACACAGGGCAGAAAGATTTTTCACCGCCTTCTCTTCCAGAAACAAGAAATGAAGCCACAAGTTTGATGGTCAGTTTGGCATTCCTCAGTGAAAAGTCTGAGTATGCTTCATCCACCTAGACCTGCCCTTAGCTTACATAACTGGGCTACAGACTGTGACATAGCAGGACCCTTGGCAACAAAGTGAGTGTAGAATGTGATGACAGCAGCACGTGTAGAATTTAGTGATATCAGTGGTTGGGTCAACTTGGGAAGAAAGCTGTTTGCTGTTTGCTGTTGGGTCTTCACTGGGTTTGGGTGTGAAGTGTCTGGGGGAAGGTTAACAATTTTTTTAATGTGAGGCTGCTGTCTATAACTGTACAGTTGTTCATTCATGAACCCCTTATTATACTCCCAGTATTTTTAAGTATGAAATGTAGGGCAGTATATTACTTCAGGATAAGGATATCCCTTTATGGACTTTTCTGTCATAGGGTATTAAGACCCCAGTTAGTTTAGATACAGCTCCTACCTGATAACCAGGGATCCTGGTTTTCTCTGATGAAAAAATGGCAAATTCTCTGATAAAACCACCCCAAATCCATGATTAAAATGAAACACCATTTTATATACATACATACATATATAGAGAGTGAGAGAGAGAGAGAGAGAGAGAGATATGTGTGTGTGTGTCAATTGAACACAATGTTTTATTGATATATTTAAAATTTTAAAGCAATTTGGAAGCCTACCAGTGCCTCATTTACTCCAATAAAATAAATTCTAAATATATTTTGGTATTTGATTTAGGGTTTTTTATCATGCAAAATCAGAGCTTCTCCTGCCCCCTTTTCTCACCAGAATGCAAGTCCAGGCCCCTCAGTCCCAAGCCACAGCCCCCTCCCCCCCACCCCTGCTTGTGCCCCTCACTTCCCACCCACAGCCCCCTGGCCCTGCTGGTGCCCCTTGCCCTCCCACCCACAGCCTCCTGCCCTCCCCAGCAGTGCAGGAGGGCTCCCCCAGCTGCCAGGGCTACGGGGCCAGGGACCCGGGTCTGCAGCCCTCTGCCCCCCGCAGTAGCGCTTGAGCCTCAGCTGCCGCCCACAGAAGGCCATGGCTGCTGCAGCAGAGCGGAGCCCATTTCCCCTTCCCTGCAGGCGGCACACCCCAAGCGGAGCCCATGGAGGGAAGTAGGGGGAGCTGGCCACTGTGGGCTTGGGCAGATTGGGTGGCTCTGCACCACTGTGCATGTTCCTGGGGAGAGGAGGGGATATGCCCCTCAGATGTATGCAGAGGGCAGGGGCGGGTGAGAGCTGCCCACTGCAGGCTTCCCATCCTGCTGCCCTCCCCCGGGGCCTCTATAGACCAGCAGACAGGACCCGGCATGGCAGGGCAGAGGGGTTGGGCAGGGAAGCTACTTGCTGCTGCATGCCCCACACCACCCTGGTAAGGCACCCCCTGTCTGCCTGACAGCAGGGCAGGGTACAACTCTATGCTGCCACACGTGCTTGCACATGGCGCCCCCTTCCTGACTGCCTCCTCCCACTCCCCCCAGCCCCTTGCAGCCTGCAGAGAGCTCTTTGCAAAAGTGCAAAATCCGTGTGTTTCTCCATTAAAATGAAAAATCTGCATTTTTCTTGGGTAAAAGGGGAAATATGCATTTTTCCCCGTTTTTCTGTGAGAAACAGAAAACCCGGATCCCTGATGATAACCCTTCCCCCTCCCCTCTAAACAATATTAGGAAATGAGAACAACGTTTGTTCACTCCCCCAGTATCCAAATCCTAGCCAACAAGTCTTAGGAGATTTACTTGGGTCTTATGCCTATGTTCCTGCTTCTTATCCCAGTCTGGACCCCCACTGTTGCTCCTGCAGGCACAACACTACTGTGGGCTCCCTCACTGGATTTCCCCTCACTTCCTCTCTGCAGAGTTGTTTCAGAGCACAAGGAGCAGACTAAGTATAGTCTTGTCGTCAGAAGTGTCTTACAGTATTTCTTGCAGAGCTGCGGGAAGATGATACCATCACTTTCTGCACCCATAAAGATTAAGCCTTCAGAGGAAATATCCAGGGTTCATTAGCAAAGGAGCCTACTACAACTGCTGCATTTTTCCCCTGCTTAAACACCTACCCGAAGCCCAGATCCATCTTCATTCAGGGATACAAAAACAGTCTGCAAATCCCAAGATCCTTATTCAGACAGAATTCTCATGGACATCATACCCCACTAAAACTAGCAGGATTTCCCGTTATAAGAACTAACGACAATGCAGTTGGAATGTCTGTGTTTCTTAACCTAGTCACAACCTGTGGTCAGCGAAACGCAGGTCAACACAGGAGAGTTAGGGAGTTGAATTTACTGTTTAACAAACTATTTGTTTTAAGAACCCCATCATGCAGGTTTCTGTTCTTGCATACACAGTGATTGTCAAGGCTTTCTTCCTTTAACACTATGGCACTCATTGTTACATTATCACTTTAAAAGATTTTAAATAACCACATATTTAAGATATGTATCAGAGCCTGCTGAGTTGCCGGCCCCCACAGGCAACATGGTTCCTACTGCAGCTACCGCCCCTGCTCTCCCCAAGACAAAACGTAAGGTGTTTGTTGTGGGAGACTCCCTCCTCAAGGGGACTGAGGGGGCAATCTGCCACCCCGACCCCTTAGCCCGGCAAGTCTGCTGCTTCCCGGGGGCCCGCATCCGGGACATTACGGAGAGGATCCCAAAGCTCCTTAAACCCACAGACCATTATCCCATGCTCCTTATTCATGTGGGCACCAATGACACTGCTCGGAGCACTCCCAGCCAGGTCATGAGGCGCTACAGGGATTTGGGAGCGGGGCTTAAGGGTCTGGGGGCACAGGTGGTGTTCTCGTCGATCCTCCCAGTCTCAGGCTATGGGCTGAGAAGGGACAGGAGGATCTATGTGGTCAACCAAAGGCTGCAGCGCTGGTGTCGTCAGGAAGGCTTTGGCTTTCATGACCACAGCCCGCTCTTTGGCAAGAGAGGCAGCGAGCTGCTGGGAAGAGATGGCCTCCACCTCTCTCCCCTAGGGAGGAGGCTCTTCTCAGCCAGACTGGCTGACCTGCTCCACCGGGCTTTAAACTAAGCCCGTTGGGGGACGGGGGGACTACCACCACTGCTGGCCCGCTGAGCAA
>NW_005842150.1:179891-180696 GCF_000455745.1 Alligator sinensis | reverse complement strand
TGCTTCCAGTTTTGGGCTCCACAATTCAAAAAGGATGTGGAGAAGCTTGAGAGAGTCCAGAGAAGAGCCACGTGCATGATCAGAGGTCAGGGAAGCAGACCCTACGATGACAGGCTGAGAGCCCTGGGGCTCTTTAGCCTGAAAAAGCGTAGGCTCAGGGGTGATCTGATGGCCACCTACAAGTTTATCAAGGGTGACCACCAGCATCTGGGGGAACGTTTGTTCACCAGAGCGCCCCAAGGGATGACGAGGTTGAATGGTCACAAACTACTTCAAGATCGTTTCAGGCTGGACATAAGGAAGAACTTCTTTACTGTCCGAGCCCCCAAGGTCTGGAACAGCCTGCCACTGGAGGTGGTTCAAGCGCCTTCATTGAACACCTTCAAGATGAAACTGGATGCTTATCTTGCTGGGATCCTATGACCCCAGCTGACTTCCTGCCCTTTGGGCGGGGGGCTGGACTCGATGATCTTCCGAGGTCCCTTCCAGCCCTGATGTCTATGAAATCTATGAAATATTAGTTTGGCAATTTTTTTTGCCTTCTGTAGGTAGGATGAGACAGGGGCAACTGTTAGTAGTGACGGAACAAGAAATCTGTTTCCATTTACTTCCTTTTTTCAAATGAAATCTGTTGCACGTCCTACTCATGCATTTTTATGTATTCAGAGCTTGATCCCACCCTTGGATATGGGCACATGGTAAAAGAGGGAGGGGCTTTTTGCATGTCAACTGCTCCACCTACTGCAGCTGTCTGCAACCATCTCTTACCCCATGGTAAATACAAACTAACTTATGGCATCTTATC
>NW_005842150.1:177467-179810 GCF_000455745.1 Alligator sinensis | reverse complement strand
GGTGGGGGCACCCCCCCCCCCCCCCCCATATGGTTTTTTTATGTGCCTGGGCCCTCAGTTACTCTGCCCCAGATTTAGGAGTGTATCTCATTTCAGCATAGATGAAAACAGAATTGGTATAAGTCAGGACCTGAGATCAAGGGAGGATGTGCCGAAGCAAAAGGGAAGTAACAGTTGTGATAGAAAGGAAGAAATAACTGGTAGGACCAGCTCCAAAGTAATGCACAGGCAAACTAGGCACATGCCTACAGCCCCCTAAGTGAAGAAGGGGCCCAAATGTGCTCATTTTACATATTATAATTATTGAGTGAAAAAAGTAATATAAATATACAGTATTAAGTAGGGGCCCATGAGTTCATTAGCCTAGGACCCACTAAAGGGTTAATCCGGCCCTGGGCAGGACTTTGAGTAGCAACAGGTTGCAGGCCAAAGTCAGCAGCTGTAACTACTGGTGGGGCAAAAGGGTGGGCCAAGTGCCTCAGCCGAGCACTTGTATAAAAAGAGGAAGAGCACTGCCACCTTTTGATAAGTGAGAAAGTGTAAATCCTTATTATTCTTACAATATTAATTTGCCTATTGAAAAAAAAATGCTGTGTAAAGGAGTCTGGCAGATAGGGTGGGTGCCTGGGACTTGTACCACTGCTTCCTGCTTTCTTCTGCTGTGTTGGTGCTTACGAGCTGCAGAGAAGGTTTTCAAAATCCAAGTAATATAAAACCAAAACTCCAGAAAAAAAATCCTGGAAAAGGTCAATAAGATTTAAAATATTGAGCTGGATTTTTAATCTCACTTAAAATTGTATAAGTCATTGTTAGTTCCACTTAAATCAACAATGCTGCACAAGTATAAAACTAGCATGAGAGGAAAGCTGAGTCCTTATATAAGATTTGATTGCAAGTTATCCGTTTCCTCTCTAATTTTTCCAGGTTTAATTTTCTCCTGCCTTGGACTAATGATCAGCTGCTGCTGCAATTTAGCAGATAAATGCATACCATGTGATCCTGAAAGTACTTTTAATCAAAAGGAAAAAGAAAAAGTCATCTACTTTAAAAGTAACTGAAAGCAGACCACTGAGAACCAATTCACTAAAGATTACTTGCATTTCATGTTATTTTCTTTTAATATTAGTCTCCTGATCCTTTAATCCTGTTGAACTTTTATAATGTAAAATGAATGTGTAATCCTTGGTTTTTAGCCTCTGTAGGTATTCTCCTGAATTTTAATGTGGAATTTCAGAATTGCAGTTAAACCAAGACACAGCTTCTTTCAGGTAGTGCATTCCTGTTATGAACGTGCTGTGCAGAAAGCTACACTTATTTATGACAGATACTAAGAGTAAAAAATTGAGACCAAGTGTTGAAATTACTTACATTACTGTCCTCCAGAAACTTAAGTGATTTGGCTATATTATTCAACCGAAAAATACGATGGGTGGAGGATTTGTATTCATGCATCTAGAAGACAAAGCCAAAAAAAAATATTGATTTAAAATGCAGGCTGCTGATGAATAGTTTTTAATACACTTTGTATAGCTAAGAAAAAGAGAGACCAAATATAATGGGTATATATATAATTTTTTTTTTCCAGTACATTTTTTCAGCAGGGGGTATGGTGATAAGCAGCTACAGCATGCATTATAGACAGAGGGCGTGAGAGCAAATATCACCCCAGACTCATGCCAAAATCCACCTCCAGTCAAGGTCAGTGTAAATCAGTAGTTAAAGGCAGCTGGATGTGCTATTAGCCACATCACTCCTTTGTTTGCAGTTGGCCATAGAAACTGATGTGCCTTCATTATGTTAGCCTAATGGGCCACTTAAGTTTGGATGCACTGTTGACTTTCTTTTCAACGGTTTGCAAAGTGTCAGACTCAATTAGTAAGAAGGACAAAATATAACTGTCAATTTGTTACCTCAGTCATTTTGCCATAGATCTAACCTGCCACATGGTGCTGGCCTTGCAAGTCTAACTTAACACTGGATTCTTTCCCTGTGAAAAAGCCTTACAATTTCAGGTATAACCAGTTTGGCCATTCCTCTTTCCTCCGGTATTTGTAAAGTAGGACATCCCAAGATGCATTGCACCACAAGCTGTTCATGCCATCCCGTGTACATGTCCTAAAGGTATCTATCCCTTGCTGTGGTGGCAGGAGGGACCTGCCCAGAGTTCCCCAAACCACACTGATACAGATCTCTAAGTTGAATGGTAAGCGTGAACACAAACATATGGTGGGACACAAAAGCTGTAGCAGATAGACAACTACCTCATGATTTTGAACCCACATCAGATGGAAATTTCATCACTTGATTATAAAACCCAAACTGGCCAGCTGGCAACTGTCAGCA
>NW_005842150.1:126579-177436 GCF_000455745.1 Alligator sinensis | reverse complement strand
TCCTCCTGGCCAGCGCTGGCTCTGCAATCCACCACTGCATTGCCAGGGGGGCTGCGGGGGAAAGGGATCTGGGCTCTGTGTCCCTACAGCAGCCCTGGCCAGGCAGCAGCATGCTACAAGGCTGGGGCTGCTGTGGGGAAAGAGACCCCAGACTCCTTCCCCTGTGGTCCCCCTGGCTGGGCAGCCCTCCCGGCCAGCCTGGGGAACCTGGGGGGAAAGGGGTCTGGATTCTATGTCCCTGTGGCCTCCCTGACTGGGCTGCAGGGCTGGGGCAGTTCACAGCTGGATGTAGGGAGGTGGTGGGGCTGGGCTCAGGTGGTGCCACTGCCCCTAGTCAGTGATAGCGGAGAAGGCAGGGTCAGCCTGGTGCATGGGGAGAGCAAACAAGCTCTGCTTGAGGCTAGAGTGCAGCCTTGCACTCTACCACCTGGGATGGCAGTGATTATGCTCTAAATTAATCTTCAGTGGGAAATAGCACAGACCTCATCCATCGAGGGTTAACTTAGAGTGCAATCCACCATTTTTAAAGCACTCTAAGAGCCATAAATGTCTGTTCAGTTATGGCTTTCAAGCACTTTCAGTGCACTTAAAGCACAATAGTTTCATAGCTGTTAGGGGCTGGAAGGGACTTTACAGGTATAATGTCTGTATGTAGCCTAAAATGACAGCTCTTCCAAGAATAGCACATTGCCCCTTCTACAGTACCCTTCATTTGGAAATCTCAACACACATTACAAATATTAACAAATGAAAGTCTGGGTGAACCCCCAGAGGTATAGAAGCTTATGCTGATCCCTCATTAGTTTAAGGCCCTAACCACATGGCAGCTACACAGCATAGAAGGCCAAATTACAGTGTGAACGAACCATAACTGGTTTGGTGAAGAACCCATTATCTTTACAGTACTGTGAAAGAGAGCGTCTGGCTCTTTATATGCAGATATATTTGTGTTCACATATACATTCAAAGAAACACAGAGAGGATACCATACAGAAGTATTTCTCTATTGCATGCATACCAGTTTTTGTCCTGACAGGACCTCCAATAAAGCCATCAAGATTTTCCCATCCTGAATATCAACAAACAGGTCTCTCACTTTCAGAGGAGGATTGCGCTGCGAGGAAAAGAAAAATATTGACTGTACAGGGCTTAGTTACTTTTTAACAGCAGCACTTGGTAAATCACAACCGTTTATGAAGGAGATGAGTGAAATGTTACAAAACAGAGAATTTATGAATGAATTGTAAGAGCAACTTCTCTCAACTTCAAGTTTATTAGCAAAAGTGGAAGCTTTTTCTGAGTATGGACAGAGTTAAAACTGAAATTCTGGTCTCATTTAAACAAATACAGTGATGTCAAAGGAGTTATTCCAGATTTACATGAGAGCATAGCCACAAATATAGACTTCTAAATTTGGCCCTAAACAAGTAAATATAGTGTGGGCAGCGAAGGGAGCAGTATTCTCTCTCACTTACACCAGCATAAGCTCAATGGTGTTGCTCTTGTGTCATGCAGAGGTAGGACCACAATCTAGGCCAGTGACAGTATAGTGTGGTTTACTTTGTAAAGCTTCCCTTGGTGCTATTCTATTTCCAAGGATTTTTAATATGCTTTAAATGAATGGCAATTTCACAGATTGCAATTCTCCTTTTTCTGGAAACCTCTCCAAAGGGAGCCATCTCCTTCATCCACGTAGGTGTCTGATGATGTGTTCACTGTGAGGCACACAGCCAACTCAGTTCAGCCCCCATCTGCAGAAATTACCCTCTGCTTGGGTTATCTGTCCCTAAAGACCACTCCTTTACTTCTGTAGTTGGTCTGCACAGTCCCATATGATTAAGCACAGCTTTGGGCAATTTGGAATAGGATAGTCTTGTGATTAGTCTTTTATCCAGCCAAGAACCATAGTCCATGATGCCCAGAGAGAAAAATATTAATTGAAGAGCCACAACACACTTTCAACCAAAGAGTAAACATTGTATTTCTTTTTATTATAAAATCTTCTATTTATTGTCCTTTATAACTTCCAACATAAAAAGCACTCAAACTTGTCAGCTGTTGAGCACTCAGAGCACCGCCACTACAGCTCATGGAGATTGCAAGTAACCAGGTTCATCTCAGGCGCATGACAATATTTGGCATTTTGGAAAATGAGAACCCACTAAATCAGAGAAGGCCCTTGAAGAGGTTCTTCTTTTCTTTCTTTAAAGATAGAGGAGGAGCTGGCAGAAAGCAACAATAGACCAGTCCTTCAGAAGGTATTCCCCAATATCAAGAAGTCTTCCTATGGCTATGAAGTAATTTAGCACTGTTCTCATTATCCAGATAAATACGTTTAACTTTGACAATTCCAGCAAACAGGGGCAGCAGCAGACATTGCCTTCAGTTAAAAGAGCATTTTGCTATGTGGCAGCAGGGGAAGAAAAAAAAAATTGTAAGTAATCCAGAGAAAACACTCCATGTGCTCCTAATGTTCCTAAGACTTCATGTGCTTGGTATGGTAGAATTAACAGCACCCTGCAGCCCTTTTCATGATCTAATTCCTTTTGTAAATTAAATAACTTTTTCAGAAGCCAGATGCTCAGCAAGCATTTTTGACAGATTTCAAATTGCAGTTAGTTTCAAATGCTCAGGTCTGATTCACAAAGGAATTACACAGTCTCACTTTGTACAGTGGATTGTTCCCAAAGATCTCACAGTCAAAACATTACTGCTAACTTTATTCTGAATTTCAATGAAAAAATTAAGAAGACCCCTTCTTTCCTCCAGTAACAGACACTGCAGGACAGTGGGCTTCAGCAATTACATTGTACTTAGTGCCTTTCATCTAAAATCATTTTACAGATCACATACCTACAACACCAGTGAAATGCAGTCACTTCTCTTGGTATTGTGGTGGCTAGATAAAAACAACGTCACATAGCATAAACTGTTCAGGGCAGAACTGGGCCTTCAATTTGAGTTCTCAGGGCATACTTTAGCTCTGAGTCTTGAACTGTATTAAGCTGTTTGTTGCCACTTCAGTAATAATACATTCTCCTCTGGGAAGATTTTAGACTGTGTACCTCTTACTTATGTGAGCAGTATCACTCAACTTCAAGCTACTTGTGAGTACACTGTGAGTAGGAGCATTGTGAGTTGGATTTGCAGCATCAGATCCAAAGCATAGTGTAGCAGCAGAGACATAGGAGAATGAGACATTCCTACTTATGTAAAAGACCATGGTGTTATAAATGTCTAAATATAGGAGTGACTGTCTCATTTGTAAGGTCCCATCCTTCCTACCCACAAACAGGAAATAGAGGGAATTCCAAGTGTGTCTACACTGATATTTAAAGTCAGTCTTGAGTTTGCTCTCAACTAGCCCATGTGAGCTGCCCTTCCCCATCCACACCACCCTTTAGTCTGTACCAACAGGGTCCATGAGCTTCTTATTTGCAATGTGGAGGCCTTCCAGGAGTCAGTCTATGCATCCTTTCCTTCCAGGCCTGTCTCTTGTTATGGGCAGTAAAAAGAGGAAGTGCAAAGGGCTGGAAGTCAGGAACAGGGAATTATGAAATGGCTAGTGGGAGATTTCCTGTGCTCCAGGCCTGCACACTAGTGTAAGTTCCAAAACACACTGCAAAAGGGGGTAAGCTAGGAAGTGAGTGATGCAAGGATTGACCTCGTGCTTGGCAGTTCACAGTTTTCAAGCTCAGGCTGGGCTGCTACTTTGGGTTGAACGAAGAAGTTTACAGTTTAACCCAGGGGTCAGCAACATGCAGGCCATGGACCAGATCTGGCTAATGGAGCCAGAGGACTTTCGTGGTGCGTTAGTGGCTGAGGGCTTCAGCAGTGTCTAGAGAGGAGGCTTTGCTCATGTCCACATGGGGACCAGGCAGCAAAGAGCTGCACCAGGACTGGGCAACTGGAAGCAGCTCCTGTACTACTGTTGCTTTTCCCTGGCCCCCTTCCCACCCCTGCTTCCCATCTCCACTGCTCCTAGCTGTCCAGCCCCAGCATGGACAGGGGCAAAACTCCTCACCTCCAGAATGCTGTCAAAACTCGGTACCACTGAAACCTGCTGGCCCGCATTGGACTGGAGCCAGGCTCTTCCAGCCTGCAGCTCCGAAAGACTGCCAGCTAATGATAGAACTGGATGGTGGTCATAGGCTTAGAGGGCAAGCCTAACTATAAGTGTACACACAGTCTCTTTTCCCCTGCACTGTAGGTAAAGGGTTTGATCACATTTCAGGGAACTATTTATGTTACTCCTGATGCTTAAATTACTAGGTTTTCCAGTCCATCTTGAAGATGGTGCTGGCAATGTCCTCTTTCATTCTTTTTACTGGAAAGTCCTGAACTACCATACTATATACATTTATGTCTTAATTATTTAGATTTAAAGGGAAAAAAGCCACCCATAGAAAGATCTCTGAGTCACATACTTGCATATGTGGCAACTCTCGGCTGCTATTAAATAACCATAAACAGATAACAAATTAGGTTAGCCAATCAAGAAATCAAAGCAACAGTACAGCTCCTTTTGCCCACACAGAAATACACCCTTCTCCTCAAATAAAGAAACATTTCAACTTTCCTAATAAATTCCTTTAAAAATCAGAATAATTCTGAACTTCTGGATAATTTGATGCTATTTAAACATGTTTCTTATTGTGCTGTTCTTCCATCTCAGTAGCTAGCCAGTTTTCATCTTCCTTTCACAGCATGGAGATGTAACTTTGGCTTGGACTAGTTTCTGGTTCTAGAGCAATGTAATTCTTCATTTGTTTATGACCAGCCTAATACTAGATGAAGAATCAATCCAGCATCTCTCTTTGTTGCAAAAGGAATGTAGGGCAAAGGTACATATAAAATAGAGGCCTGAGCATGTACTCTGTGTCCTAGAACTCTTTCCACTTACAGATAAACAATACTAGATGATATATGAAATCAAGACATGTACATGGAGCTACATTTTCAGTAGAGGGGTGCGTATACATGTGTTAGCACAGTGGTATTTGGGGTAAGTGTGTGAAAAAAAATATTTTTACAAATAGATAGCCTATTTGTTATCTGTCTTACCTTTCCCAAATGTAGATTTATCCACCTGGTGAAGGTCCTCTTCTGCACATTTTCTCTTTCCACTAAAAATAAGAAAACAGAAGCTTTAATCTTCAGAGGAGAGAAAGTTCATAGGAGTTTAATAATCAAATCCATAAGAGAGCCCAGTAAATAAGACACAAGATTCTGAGTCAGTAGTCCTGGGTTTGACTCCTCGCTTTGACTTGTAATTTAAACTGAGGCCTGGAAAAAATACTCGCATCTTGATTTTTAAAATGAAGTTAAAAAACCCCTTGGACACAGAACCTTCAAAGTAATAATGAAGGCAAACTTGCATACACACAGAGGTGCCCTGAAGTTGGAAAATGCAGTTCTGCCCACTTAGGTCAATCTGCAGGGTGAAGAACTGCAAATGCATGCAAATTAGAATGAAGTGTACTCTAAGGTATTTATGTGCAAGCACAATTTGAAAAAAAAAGTGCAAAATTTCTCCACACATTTTCTCCCATTAATAAACATGCAATGATAATAAAAATTAGGTCTTTTGATGATGATCACTAAGGGCTAAATCCTGCATTACCTATTAGACATCTAGGGCCAGATTCTATTCCACCTATTAGACACTTAAGTGGACTTAGGCACTTAGATATGCTTCTATTCCACTCTGCTCTAGTCCCTGAAAATCCATTCATGTATTTACTGTTGTAACACATGGATGTTTTAGCCTTAAAATGTAGTCACAAAAGGGCACTGAGAATGAAGATGTTCTCTTACCTTTTGCGTTAGCAGTTTTTTCAGGGACTCAAGTGGGATGGAACAAGACTGAACTTAGGCACTTAATTCAACTTAGGTATCTAATAGATAAGACCCAGCCCTAAATGTTAAGCTCCTGTCATGATGTAGATGATGAGAGTCAGGGAGGCATCCTATTCCAGCTGCGTAGATGTATAGTTTCCTATCCTTTCAAAAGGTGCAAATACACTGGAGACAAATGATACTTCACCCAGCAGGGTCACACCACTCTCCTATTCACTTCATTGGGCAGCAATTAGACACCTCAGTTACACAGGAAGCACTTCATTTACTCTAATGGGGAGGTTATATTTGTGCTAACATGTGTCTGTCTGTTAGGAATCCTCCCTCCCTCTGCCATAAGGGACAGCAATAGCAAGGCCTTTTGTCTTGGCAGCTATATACAGACAGCATAAGGTTCCTCTGTAAATACCCTAATGGTTAGAGCACCTGCCCACAACATAAGTGACCCGAGTTCTACGCCCCTCTCACGCTCGGGAATGCTTGAATCCATACGTCCTAGTAGAGTAGGGTCAGGGAGGACCGAGTTAGGGAACTTCTGGAGGGGCTGGATGTGTTCAAATCAGCAGGTCCAGATGCTCTCCACCCCAGGGTGCTGAGGGAATTGGCAGAAGTTATTGAGGGGCCCCTGGCACAGCTTTACAAGCGCTCGTGGTGCTCTGGCCAGGTGCCAGATGACTAGAAGGCCAATGTGGTCCCCATTTTCAAAAAAGGGAGGAGGGAGGACCCGGGCAACTATAGGCCCGTTAGTCTTACTTCGATCCTAGCTCTTTGAGAAGATTATCCAGGACCACATCTGGGAAGGACCAGCAGGGAGGATGATGATCAGGGGCAATCAGCATGGGTTCATTAGGGGCAGGTCCTGTCAGACCAACCTGGTTGCCTTCTACGATCAGGTCACAAAATCATTGGACGCAGGTGTCGTGGTGGATGTATTCTTTCTGGACTTCAGGAAGGCCTTTGACACTGTCTCTCACCCCATTCTCATTAAAAAGTTAGGCGACTGTGACATTGATGCCTACACAGTCAGATGGGTTGCAAATTGGCTGAGGGACTGCACCCAGTGGTGGTGGACGGGTCATATTCGACCTGGAGAAATGTGGGCAGTGGAGTCCCCCAGGGCTTGGACCTTGGGCCCGCACTGTTCAATTTCTTTATTAGCGACTTGGAGGAGGGGGTGAAATCACCCTGTTCAAATTCTCTGATGACACCAAGATTTGGGGTGAGGTGGGCACGCTAGAAGGGAGGGACAGGATACAGCTGGACCTTGACAGGTTACAGGGGTGGGCAAATGAAAATAGGATGGGACTCAATACTGACAAGTGCAGGGTACTGCACTTGGGCAGTAAGAACCGGCAGCTGACCTACAGGCTGGAGAACTCCCGTCTCGTCAGCACAGAGGCATAAAGAGATCTTGGAGTCATTATTGATTCCAAAATGAACATGGGCCACCAATGTGAGGATGCGGTCAGTAAGGCTAACGGCACCTTGTCATGCATCCACAGATGCATCTCAAGCAGGTCCAAGGAGGTGATCCTTCCCCTCTATGTGACACTGGTCAGGCCGCAGTTGGAGTACTGCATCCAGTTCTGGGCGCTGCACTTTAGAAGGGATGTGGCCAGCATCGAGAGGGTCCAGAGAAGGGCCACTCACATGATCAGGGGATAGCAGGGAAGACCCTACGAGGAGAGGCTATGGGACCCAAACCTGTTCACCCTTCACAAGAGAAGGCTGAGAGGGGACCTGGTGACCATCTATAAACTCAGCAGGGGGACCAGCGGGGAATGGGAGAGACCCTTTTCCCTCCAACATCTCCCGCAGTAACAAGGAATAACGGCCATAAGTTGTTTGACAGTAGGTTCAGGCTGGACATTAGAAGGCACTACTTCGTAGTCAGGGCGGCTAGGAACTGGAATCAACTTCCAAGAGAAGTGGTGCTGGCTCCTACCTTGGGGGTCTTTAAGAGGAGGCTTGACAATTACCTAGCTGGGGTCATTTGAGCCCAGTATTCTCTCATGCCCAGGGCAGGGGGTCAGACTTGAAGATCTACTTAGGTCCTTTCTGACCCTACATCTATAACTCTATGAATCTATGAGTACCCTAACTCCCAACCTATGGGGCAGATATGGCTGTGAACTATTTCCTTCTCTTGAAGCTGGTGCATTGGTGGCCAATAAGGAAAGAGTCACAGGGCCAAAAGGGAGCTGGACTCTTTGACCCAGGGAGGATGGCCCTTCCCCATGCCAGAAGGGGGGAACACTATTCCAAAGGCTGTTCATGCAATGACTCTTCAATGCCAGACAAATCATGCAAACCGACTTCATTAGGAGTCACAGTGCTTTTATATCATGACACTGTTCTAGACTGCATTTTAGCAATAGGGGGTAGGGTCTGGTCCAATAGAGTTGCAGCAACACTAGGGAGAGAGAAGTCTGTCCTGCAGTGCACAGGGTGATCTTAAAACAAATGGATCTCCAATCCCCACCTCCTGCGTAATGTGGGTATGTGGCAAGAAGTGTCACAAAGACGCGTGATTTCAAGAGAGTTTGGACAGTAAGGAGAGTCAGTATCTTGTAAGGGCAGAGGGGTGACTAATAACAGAGGGTTGGAGAAGTACTGCACATGTGTGAGCTTTCTTAGTTCCTGAAAGTCTCGTTTACTCCCTCCAAATAGACACACGCTCCTTCCTGTTTGGAATTCTGGGTCATGTCTTCTACAAGGCTATCCTGCATTAAGAAATATTGTAATGAATATTGCCACTCAAAGACTTTCCAAGCAGTTCAGGCTGGGCATCTAGTCCAGTCTCATGGAAGGACTTGCAAAGCAGCGGGGGTCTTCCCAGTGTCACTAATGCAAATGCACAACAACAATGGAAGCCAGGGCTCACTTCCCCCTGTCAGAACAGCATCCATCTCCCTGAGTCAGATCCAGTCTCCCATTGCTTGTTTTCCTTCTCCTTCCAGGTTGCTTTCCCTCTTTGCTGCCCAGGGACCCAGCCTAAAAAGTTGCTCTCAGGTTTGCCTGGCCTGTGACCTGCTGATTAGGATGCTGCCATGGGATACCAGGGTACTCATCTTCTCATGGGGAGGTAAGCCTAGAACCTATTTTATTTGACCTGGCTAGATGACAAGAAGTCAGGCAGGTACACATGCATTTTTGGTAATCTACAACTTGAGGGGTTTATGTTGCACTTCTGGGCATTTGTGGCAGAACTGAATCGCAATGGAGGGTAAAGGAGTTTAGGCACCTCCAGTGCAGCATTTAAATCATTTGTGAAAATATAGAGTAGGGACAAATGTAGTTTTGGATGGAAAAGCTGTAACCTGGAAGGCCTGTGGCCATGTATATGCAATCCAGACTTTCAGCCCTATAGGGTTAGGATGATTTTTCATATTTTGCCTGTACTAGAAGTAAAACACAAACCTAAGAGGGTGCAGAAAGTGCAGGCTGTCTAGATGCCACATGAAAGACATGTAGGCTGTGCAGACTTCAGGCCAGATTCCAAAAGGCATTGCGGCCTTAACTACCACTGAGCTCAGTATGGGAGTTTTGGCACATTAATACCCTTTTGAATTCAACCCTTCATTCCAAACCAACAATATCACAGACCCCTTGTTTGTCTGCTTGATTTTTAGGTTTTCTTTCATGACTGATGTTAAGTGAAAGGCTAGCATTTGCTTCCTCAGAAAAGAGTGAAATTGGTTTAAAATTAAAAATATATGCAATTACTGTGAATCATAAATTTTTGGTTTTGGTGATTTGAAAGAATTAAAGTAAAGCCTTCTCCCACTAAGCCATTAAAGATGCTTTAGAGACAGCCTTCTGGATAAAATGTACTGTAGTTTAAGTTTATCATCAGCTATAACCTCTATTGGGATATTAATCCTGTGCTCACTGAGAGATGTTCTTAATTATCTAACAAGTGTTTTCCATTTATAAATACTAGGGCACTAAGTAGTTTAGATTTTATGAACTGCTAAATATTTAAAACCAAAATTAATGATCTGCACTAAATCTATGTCCATAAGGATAAAAGCTATTTGACTGGCTAAATTTAGCAGTAATGAAGATAAAGGGCCTGATCTTCAGCTGGCATAAATCAAGCTAGCTCTATTGACTTTAGTGCAGCTCAGCTAATTTACACCAGTTGAGAATCTGGCCCCAAATCCTTATTACCAGAGTCACTATGGATCTAGACCCCATCATGTTAGACACTGTAGAGAATGCAGAACAAAACATGGTTCTGCCTCCAGCAGTTTCACAACGTGAGACAACAGACAAGTAAAGGAATGAGGGAGGAAATGAGAAAATGGCATTGTTCAGCATATTAAACCCATTAGAAAAGCTTGATTTATATGCACTACAAAGAAAGGTTCCATCTCAATTCACACCAGAACGATAACTTTATCCTTTTAACCCTTAACCTCTAGTGTTTTGCCTCAAAACCCTAGCTCCCTACATCAGAGAATCATATTTTTTGTATTGAGATACCACCTGCAGGGCAGCTCTACTAAGGACCAGACTCCCTGTGTACTAGGTGTGGTACAAATAGTAGACAAGATATGGTCCCTCCAACCCATAAACATTTAGTCTACTATAAAAGAAATCAAGTAAACAGTACAGTGCCAGGTGGCATTAAAAGGAAGAGCATAAAATAATACTTCTGCTCAACTTCTGTTTATCCTTTCTTGTAAAAAGTAACACGTACATTTACTATAACTGAGAGATTAAAGAAAATGCATTGCCAATTCATGGATGTAGTTATTCTTGACTTTCACTTGAATACTGGAAACTTGACAATTTACTAAAAAAAACCCTATTAAAAACTAGCTAGTTGTATGCTGTATTTTAATATATTCAACAAGCATATTATAGATATGTTTTAAATCATTTTGGGCTTCTTCAGCCACAAGAAAATAGCTAAACTGCCTTCTGGGAAATCATGTTCTGTAAAAGTCTAAACCTTTTTATTGGTCATCTTAATTATAGGCTAAGTAGTCGCCTCTGTAAATTAAATTTTAATATTGTGCTTTTTGATCATTTTAATTCAAGGGTCATCAACCTCTAATTATATGTACAACTATTTTCTTTACTCTGCGGTATAGGAACAGTTTCCAGTTTGAATTACATCTATTGCTGATAGCAATTCAGGCCTTTTAAATCAGCTTATTCCTGCAAAATCTGATTTGATACAAGGCTGAATCACTGCCCTTTAAGTACTTTAGAAAACAAAAAATACCAAATTAATTATTGTTCTTGTCTTTTCTTTTAAAATATTTGAGCAAGTATGTAAACAGATTGAAACAGCTCCCTGCAAATGAAACTAAGTAACAGTAGGGTGGCAAAAGGTCAATATAAACACAGTGGCTTTCAATACTAAAAATCTCAATATACAGCATGCTATGGGCCATGTTACATCCTTAGAGGTCTTCTTCCCCTCTCTGACAGCCAGAGTTGCCACAATGTATGATCATCATACAAAGTCCTCTTCACAGAATGTGTGCGGTCTGCCCTATAAGCTGAATGATGTGTCTCAAAAGTGTGTCAGCCCAGAGGAACAGACTTCCACTTTCAGGTTCCTCTGTGCAAAACTGAAGTTTATTTTCTACCTCTGGGGACTTTTTACCATCTTAAATTTTCCCTAGGCCTGAGGAAGGGCGTGTGCCCCTGAAAGCTTGCAGAAAAAGATAATTTTTTTGTGATTTCTTAGTTGGTCTAATAAAAGGTGTAATTGTAATTGTTGTAATTGGAATGTGTTGGAGCACGTGCACAGGCAGCCTGATGTGCCACTGTTTTCAGAGACTGCGAAGCAGGCAATAGACTCAGTCACGCCTGTGCATTGTCCAGGAGCTCAGCTGGTCCTACAGGGGTGACAGAAGCAACCAGTACAATGGTCTGATTGTTGTCACTAACCAGAGTAGCTGAGATTTTAAGGGTATGTTGAGACTGCTTTTGTGATTGCCACCACCGGCAATCCCTGAAGGATTGTGGGAGGGCCTTTGGTTTCAGGAAGCAACTCTGCAGAAGGCATCGAGGGGTAGAGGAGTATGATGCCAGCCTCAGGGACAGTGTGGCGTGGTTTCGGTCAGTAGCATGAAAGGACACTCTTCTAATCCAAGGCATGGGAATGGGGGTCTTCAAAAGGAGGCTAGACAGCCATCTAGCTGGGGTCATTTGACCCCAGCATCCTTTCCTGCCCATGGCAGGGGCTCGGACTAGATGATCTGCTCAGGTCCCTTCCAACCCTACCAACTATGAAACTATGAAACTATAAGGTATCATCTCTGAACCAAGAGTTCTAAAGTTTTTCATTTCAGTTGACTTGACAGGACTGCTAAGGAGACTAGTCGGGGAGGCACTGAAGTCCCGGAGGGGAGGGGAGTTGGGAGTCCAAGAAGAGTGGTCGTTCCTGCAGGAGACGATCCTCCAAGCCCAAAGGGTGGCAATCCCAGCATGGATCAAGGGGGGCAAGAGTGCTCAAAAGCCCCCATGGCTCACCAAAAGCATCCAGGAATGTCTCAATGCTAAAAAGGAGGCGTACACCCAATGGAAGGGAGGGGCCATCACCAGGGAGGACTATACCTCAGTTACTCAGGGTTGTAGGGGGACTGTTAGGAAGGCCAAGGCGGAGATGGAACTGGGACTAGCGACCCGGATCAAGGATAACAAGAAATCCTTTTTTAAATACATAGGGGGTAAAAAGAAGGTACCTGGTAATGTGGGGCCTCTGCAGGACACGCTTGGAAATCTGATGGTCTCACCAGATGACAAAGCTAACCTATTTAACAATTTCTTTGCCTAAATTTTTCTGAGCAGGGACCAGGCCATCCCCCTCACCGGGATCCCCAATGGTCCCAGGGGATGCGCAGCCAGGCCCAGGGTCAGAGAGGACCTAGTCAGGGAACTTCTGGAGAGACTGCATGTGTTTAAATCAGTAGGTCCTGACAACCTCCACCCCAGAGCGCTGAGGGAATTGGCAGAGGTCATTGCAGGACCCCTGGCATGGCTTTACGAGCACACATGGTGCTCTGGCAAGGTGCCAGAGGACTGGAAAAGGGCCAATGTGGTTCCCACTTTCAAAAAAGGGAGGAAGGAGGACCCAGGAAATTATAGGCCTGTTAATCTTACCACAGTCCTGGGGATGCTCTTTGAGAAAATTATGCAGGTGCACATCTGCGAGGGGCAGGCAGGGGAGTGTATGCTTGGGGGCAACCAACACAGGTTCATTAGAGGCAGGTCCTGTCAGACCAACCTGTTGGCCTTCTACGACCAGGTCACAAAAGCCTTGGATGCAGGTGTCGCAGTGGACATAGTCTTTCTGGACTTTAGGAAGGCCTTTGACACTGTCTCTCACCCCATTCTCATTAAGAAATTAGGTGACTGTAGTGTCAATTCCTACACAGTTAGATGGGTCACCACTTGGCTGGAGGGCCGGACCCGGGGAGTGGTGGTGGACGGGTCATTTTCGACCTGGAGGGATAGGGACAGTGGGGTCCCTCAGGGCTCGGGCCTTTGGCCCACACTGTTCAACATCTTCATCAGCGACTTGGACGAGGGGGTGAAAAGCACCTTGTTCAAATTCACAGATGACACTAAAATGTGGGGAGCAGTGGACACACTAGAAGGGAGGGACAGGCTGCAACTAGATTTAGGGGTGGGCGGATGAGAACAGGATGGGTTTCAATACTGACAAGTGCAAGGTATTGCATCTGGGGAGGAAGAACCAGCAGCATACCTACAGGGTGGGGAACTCCCCTCTCATCAGCACAGAGGCAGAAAAGGATCTTGGAGTCATTATAGCCTCCAAGATGAACATGGGCCGCCAATGTGGGGACGCAGTCAGGAAGACTAATCGCACCTTGTCATGCATCCACAAATGCATCACGAGCAGGTCCAGGGAGGTGATCCTCCCCCTCTATACGACACTAGTCAGGCCACAGTTGGAGTACTGCATCCAGTTCTGGGCACTGCACTTCAGGAGGGATGTGGACACCATCGAGAGGGTCCAGAGGAGGGCCACCCGCATAATTGGGGTCAGCAGGGCAGGCCCTACGAGGAGAGGCTATGGGACCTGAACCTGTTCAGCCTCCACAAGAGAAGGCTGAGAAGGGATCTGGTGGCTGTCTATAAACTGGCCAAGGGGGACCAGCAGGCAATGGGAGAGTCCCTGTTCCCCTGAGCACTACTGGGAATATCAAGGAATAATGGCCATAAGTTGACTGAGAGTAGATTCAGGATAGATATCAGGAGGCACTACTGTACAGTAAGGGTGGCTAGGATCTGGAACCAACTTCCAAGGGAAGTGGTGCTTGCTCCTACCCTGGGGGTCTTCAGAAGGAGGCTAGACAATCACCTAGCCGGGGTTGTTTGGCCCCAGCATTCTTTCCTACCCATGGCAGGGGGTTGGACTTGATGATCTGCTCAGGTCCCTTCCGAACCTACCTACTATGAAACTATACAGACAAGGTTCTTTGGGTAAATCTGATATATTTTATTAGGCCAACTGAAACAGGTGGAAAAATTATTCTTTGCAACCTTTCCGGTACAAATACCCTTCTTCAGGCTGAGGGAGCACCTGCTATGTCATTTGTTATGTGATGTCAGTTGACATAAGCAACCAAGTTTGGAGTTTCTAGAGTTGGAGATCTCCTGAAACCAGCCTAGTGGTGTTTTGGAATTTCTACTCCAAGTCCCAGCCAAACCCAAATAATGCAGAAGCATACAAAAGCTGAGGATGGGAGAAGAAAAGTTAATGTTTTCTAGCCTCAAAAGAGGTTTGGTTTATGCTGCTCCTAGAGTAAATTAAGGTAGAGCAGGATGATTTTTTTAAGGAGTTCTTGAAGAGAGTCAGCATGCACTTTGGCACATACCTATTTTTGCTCCATAAATCCTAAATGCATGCAACTTAATATTTCACATATGCTTGCCAGTGTGTTCGGACATAAACTCAGCTTGCTCAGTGGATATTTCCATTCTTAAATAAGTTTTTGGTGCACTCAGGCCAAAAACAGACCAGTGGTTGATCCCAGGGCTGACTCTCCTGTCCTTCTGACTCCCATCAAAACAGGTGAAGGACAGTCATTGCAACTTGAATTAGCTGCCATTGTCCTGGGGTTAAATGTTAATTCAGATGTTTCACATGTAATTAACATGAAGACTATGGACCTGCCCCTCTCTTGGATAAACAGCTTTGTCCTGCAAGAAATCTGACGTCTTTTTTTAGCTTCACCTTTGCATGCAGCCACCTGAAAATTTGTAGCATTGTTCTCTGTAAAATAATGTTGGGCCCAGAGACACTGTAAGGAAGCACAGCGACCCAGGCATAAAGATATTGATTACTTTGTGGTTTTCCAATGCTAGAGAGTAACAGTAAATTGGGGGGGGGGGGCAGGGATTATTACCGCTAATGTCATTCATATGGTGTACTGTAGAAATAATGGGAAAAATTTCCACATAGGTATTTACTGCTGTGTGCCTTTAAGTGTTTCTCTCCTCTCATTTCATGGACCTCCCAGTTTTGGTGCAGCCTCCCTTCTCTAGGAGCCTTCTCCATTTGTGAGGATTGTAGAGACTCTATAAACTTTATACAGTTTCCATAAATCAAATAGAAGCTTTTTTCTTCGCACCTACAATTGCATAAAGGTGCAGAAAATCAGTCAAGTGTAAGGTTTCTGTCCTGATGTATACAGTTTACTGAAACTACGTTGGGTTTACTGAGCAGCTAGAGAGCAATAACAACATTATAAAATAATAATTACACACACCATATGGCTGGCCTGAACACAAACCCCGTGCATTATGCTGGAAAGGAAGAATCCCTGCTGTGAGGGTTGAATTTAGGGATGTAATGTTAGAAGGTAGTAAAGCTACAGTATTCTGGTTTTGGTTTAGCATTTAAGAGTTTCAGGGTTCAAGCTTAGCTCTGACCTTGTCATAAAAGGCAATTACAAAAATAAGATGAGAAACTTTGACCATCATGTAGCAGTAAATGCTGTTTAAGGGAGCCAAGCCTTCTTCCCTCCTACTTTCTGTGGCAAAATTTCCCCTGATCTCACTGGGAGACTCACCCAAGTGAAAATTTAGGAATAAATACTATACCCAAGCGCACAGGTTTGGTGCAGGAATCATCTGTGGTATGAGAGAGATATAAGGAAGAAAAGTATGAAAAAGATCATAAAGCAGCACTTGAGTTATGCAGGGACCTCTAGTACAATTTCACATCTTCCCTACCTTGTAACTATTTTCTAGAGGGTATCAAGATTTTGCTGAAAGATAGGAAGTACATGCTCATTATGTTACAGACATTACATTTAGTACATGGAGCCAAAACCTCAGGAAATGCAGTCCTGGAAAAAAAATGGACTGGACCCAAAGTGAAATACATAGGCGACTGGTGCCACCTTAGTTGCGGGGGCGGGGGCACGTGCCCCACACAGCAACCAGTCAGAGACGGGGGGGAAGGGGGGTCACCCTGCAGGCAATCTCACTGACTGGGGGCGGGGTGCACCCCCTATGCAACTCACTACACTGGCCTCTGGCTTCTCTTCTGTTCCATCCATGAAGAGCACAGACCAACTGCAGACACTTCCTCAGCCCGACAAAGGGTGTTTGTACCCAAAAGTTTGCAAAGAAGAATTTTTCAAACTATTTTAGTTGGTCTAATAAAACCTATCGGATTTACCCAAAGAACCTTGTCTGCCATACAGACACATAGCATTCTATCCTTGGTGTCTAATCAGTCTTCCAGGTATCCCAAACTGCACCAGTTCTCACCCCCCACCAAAACATGCGCAGCGAGAGGCTGCTCTGGAATGCAGCTAGGATTTTATGGTTCAAATCCTGTTCCCAGCTTCTCTCCCCACCCAGATAGGTAGACCACGCTGCAGGAACAGAAGCAGGGACTATTTCCAAGTCCCCAGATCAGTTAGGAATCCTTCCCAACCCTGGTCCCAAGGCCCCTCCCTTCTTCTCTGTCTTCAGCATCACTTCCCCTCTCATTTCTCCCCTCTCCCACACATTGCTGCCACCATGCCCAGTATCCCCATCTGATCCAGAGCTGGGGGGAAGGTAAGAAGGGAGGCACTGGGAATGGCTCCAGAGCCCCCTGCCTCCAGCCAGGAACAGTGACAACAGTGGCAGTGGGCAGGTTCTACCTCTTGGCCCAGTCTCCACCCGGTGCAGTGCCTTTAAGCATAGGGTCTCTAGTGCGAAAGTGTGAAGAACCGGAGGATACTCACGTGGGGTGTTCCCTTGGCCATGGGCATAGGTCCAACCAGAATAACACCTCCACACTACAGCGAGAGCTCCCAGTCTGCCCCAGATCCGCTTTACCACCTCATCAGGTGAGGGGGATTGGCAGGAATCAGCAGCCGGGTCAATATCTGGGGCCGGGCAGGGAACCGGTGGGCAGACGGGGAGTGAATACAGAAGACGGCGGGCAGGTAGGTCGATTGCCATACCCCGCCCGAGTCTGAAGTCCCTGGGAACGGGGCAAGAGACCGATTGGGTCTCGTAGGCTTGGAGGATTCCTCACTAAAGAAAAGAAAAAAGAGAGAGAGAGAGAGAGAGAGAGAGAGAAGAAACGGACGCTCTCTCTCAGCTTACTTTTTTTGTGCGCTGATTAACTGCCACAGACAGCCAATTAAGCCAGGTGCGGTGGCAATCAGAAGAGAAAACCTCTCCGTTTGCCAGTGGTGCCGAGAATCAGGCACCTGGGAGAAGACAAGTAAAGCAAAGGGGGTTGTCCTAGTCCCGCCAACCAGGAAGGGGACTCGACGTGCCCAATAAATCTTTTCTTTGTTGTTTTTTATTCCCTCTCCATTTTTCACCAACACAGAGCTCAGGGGCATGAACCAGCGGTCAGTCATGGTTGGGGCAGGGAAGTCATCACCCCTCCCTTTTCTTTTATAACCTCAAAGCATCGAAGTCATGGCAGGCGGGAATAGAGAGAGAGTCAGAGCCCCAACCATACTGACAGAGGGTCACGATGCACAGGAGAGGACCGGTGAATGTCAACTGGACGCAAAAGCACACATCCGTATCCGGTGACTACCTGACAGAAAGTTAACTGACAGCATGGTTTTTAAAGCAGAGGTTGAAAAACCACAGAGATTTTAGGGGGTCCCTGGAGCACACAGTCCCCTAGGAACCAGAAGCATGTGGCCACACAGCCCCCAAGCACGTAGAAACCTTTTCACTCTTTTCTGGAAGGCACGATATTTTGGGTACTCTACCATGCCCTGGTGGTGTTTCAGCAGTGGTGCAGTCCCTAGAAGGTGAGAGTACTACTTAGACCCTGAACAGTGTACATGTGGACACTTCTTTCCAGGGATGAATGTGAACCAGTTTCAGTCAGTGATGTTCCTGGAACAGTTCAAATGTTATGTCTGTCCACGTTCTTAGAGATGAAAACTGACAGCAGCTTCATTCTCCCTGATGACTCTCATGAAATTGCCAAGAATGATAGCAGAGGACTGGGTGTGGTGATATTTAAATATCGCTCCATAAAGCTCTGGACTGATGGTACCAGGCAGTCGTCAGACAAGAGCAACTTTTGATCACTGCCAACCTGAACTATAGTTGAACCAGAAAACTAAAGGCAAAAAGATCCTCTTGCCAAATGTTCCGAGTCACCCACTCCTCCAAATTCTGCTCTTATGTGCTTCAGTTTTGTATAGGTTTGCTGTGTTTTATTTGGGAAATAAAATTAAGAGTCAAAGAAACTAGTAGTATTAATTAAATTGGCTTTGAGGTTTTCTGCACACACAGAATACCTCGTATCTTATTATGCAGGGTAAAGAGCTTTAATGATTTTGAGGCAGAATTTTAAAGGTAGCTCTGATAGGCTCTGACTGTATTCATTTAGACATGTATTTTTTAATGTCTGCATGAAGGGCACAGATGAACATAATTTCATGACTCACTTTGATCACTTCCACTTTACTGGTATATTCTTATAACATGAGCTCACCATTCAATTGAAAGGGACCAGGGATGAAGGTGAAGGTTGCAGAGCATCAAGCACAGAGCTACAAATGCTACCCATCCTCATCAGGGATTTTTCAAACAACAGCTGTTTCTTTAAAAAAAAGAATAATAACTCTTCCACTTTTGTAAAGTTTGTGAGTGAACTCACAAGTTAATCGTGAAGAAAACAAAGGACTAGGATCAGATGCAAGTAAACTTCCTTTATGAACAACAGCCAAGACACCTGAGTCATAGCTTGTTATGCTCCTGCTGTTCTTTGTCTAAGGCTTCTTCTAAATAGAGGTAAGTAACTGCATTTGGATAAATAAGGATTGGGGTTGTATATTCAGATGGTGATGCCTTACATGATGCTTGACACCACTGGAAAGAATTTTGGGCCCTTGCCCAGAGAAGGTTTCAGCGTAAATCAAAATCAATGCACAAGGCAAAAGTTCAAGTGCAAGAGGTCAAGGGGATAAGCGTAGGAAGGATCCATGAATGAAAAAAACCTGCTTATGGCAGGATTTAGAAGAAGAGAATGGGTGGGGGGGCAGGCTGGGGGGAGAGAACGATGACTCCTAAAGAGGTTGCATGAAGGAAGTTACAAAGGCAAGTGTGGCAGAGGGAGATGCAGCAAATTGGTATATAGAGACTGTAAAATAACACAAGGAGTTTAAGGTGAAACAAGGGCAGAGTAATGAGTAGGGGTGAGATAATCACATTTATTTTAACTTGTGATCCCTTTTGCATTTGAATTCTCAAGTTGTATTAATGTAGTACACTTGTGCAGCCCCTGGGCTTTAGCTCTTATTATACTGCTGTTCTTTTAAATTGCTGAAAACAACTAATTCACATGACAAATTACAGGGAAAAATTCTCCTCTCAAATCAGCATGAAGGGGGAGTTTAACTCCCATGTTCTGCCACTGTTCAATGTGAAGACTGGCAGTGACATGAATAACAGCTCCACAGATGTAGGAGTGCAGTTTGGAACAGCAAAGTCAAGGTGCAAATAATTTCAACCAAGCTGCCCACAAAATACATTTTATAGACTTCTGAATTCCTCAGAAATGTATATATTTTTTTTTCGTGTTCAAGAACTCAAAACAGCTTAAAGGATTAATATAAATTTGGTTTTTGAACTACACCCAGACTAGAAACTTTGTTGTGTACCAAATGTCAGCTTGATGTAATTTGGAGCACATGAAATATTAAATCCTTAAAACTCTGGGTTTATAAAGGGAACATTAACTACACTATATATCGTAGAGCCCAATCTCAAATTACCTACTGTGAAATAGTGTCACTAAACTTTCCAGATGATGTCGTTAAATTAATTGTTTGCTGAAACTGACCCACTTACTGAGGTCCTCATTAAACTTCTATGGCAGGTGTTGAAAATTTGAGACTTTTGTTTCAAGGGAAGTTGCGAAGTAAAAGTCTTATTGGCTCAGAGACCTTTAGTACTCAGGTCGTGTGGAATACAAATGTCTTCAGGTCTCACAAAGTACCAGATTTTCATTAGATAACTGCACCTAATTTAGCATAAGTATCTTAGAGTGCCGCTGCTGGTTAGTGCAGAATTTGCCAGTCAGTGATCTGTGCTCCTTTCATGCAATAAATTCTGCAGCCCTCTGAGATATTAAAGGATGAATTTGCGATTCCCAGACAACTTAATTTAGTATTTCTTCAGTCCTCAGGATGTCTGAGATTGAAGGCATTAAATGGATGAATTCACTTCCACATTTTACCTGACTCTGGAACAGAAATACCGTCTCCTAAGAATATCATTATTAGAGCTCAAAATGTTTTCAATTAATTTTTTTCTTCTTAGAAAAAATGGGAGATTAACTTTTTTTCTTCAATTTTCCTGGCAAAAAAACTATTTGCTGGGGGGGGGTTAACTATTTTTTACCACTCAGATATTATCAAAATGATTATCTGAATTTTTATTTATAAAAAAAGGGTTAGGTCTTTTCAGTAAATGCCCCCCCTCCCCCCTCCCCCCCCAGCAACAGTGTCAATAAAATTTCAGAGAACAAACTGGCTCCATTTTGAATCTTCTAAAATGAAGCCATCACCAATATTTGTTTCCAAGGTTATCCGGGCTCAATACAGTAGCACCTGGCTTAAAGTATCAGCTTTTCGTTATGAAGGAATTCAGGCTATCTCATGGTCTCTTCTGCCTTAAACTCAATGAATTTTAAAGTCTTTTTATCCCCCAGAAAACTAGTATTTCATTTTTTCAAGCAGCTCCACTGACTTTTCTTGTATTGCTGGTATGCCATTTCAGTGCTGCAGTGGCAGTAACTATAATGTTTAGTGTACAGTCCTGAGAGAGCACCAGGAAGCAGCACTAGACTCTGCTTTGGAAGTAAAAGATTACTTCTTCCATTCCAACATCCTCACAAAGCTTTTCTACTTACATAAGGATAGGTGGCCTGCTTCCCCTCCCGCTTACCCCAGAGTTACTCTCATGAAGCAAATGCAGTCATACTGGTATTAAGAAAGACAGCGTAATGACTAAACACATTATCAAGTCCAGTCCCCTGATTAAAAGACATCTAATATGTGAATAAACATTCAGGACCATCCTATTATGCATCCAAAGAGAAACTTGGTACTCCACTTTTAATAAGTCAAAACTTTTAGCAAGTAATTTTTTTTAATAAATTAAAACAACAATGCCTGAAACCAACCTTAACCAGTACAGTAAAATCCCTGTTATTCAGCATTTGAATAACTGGAACACCATTAACCGGAATTTCCGGCCGGCCGGCCAGCCAAACGTGGGGGGGGGGGGGGTTGCATCAGACGTGGGGGGGGGGGGAGTTTGCATGCGGTGGCAGCTGCCACCCACCATCCTGCACTGTCACTGCTCTGCGTGCGGCCGCTACCACACCCCCCCAACTCCACATGCGGCCACTGCCCACCTGTCCTCTGCCCCCTCCTCCCCACCGCTCCGTGTCCAACCACTGGGCCTCAGGTAACCTGCATTGTTTGGTTACCAGTACCCCCCATTCCCCACTTGTGCCAGATAACAGGGATTTTATGGTATTACTTTTTTAAAATACCATCCCGTAGCACAAGTACTTAAGTCCACTTCCTTTCCTGTTCCTGGTCAGTGCTCCTGGTCTGAAGAAGTATCCCAAACTTTCCCACAAAGCCTCAGTTTCCTCTTTAAAATCACAAACCCACATTCAGTGCGTCATGTTTTAAAACCATGGTGGGGGGAATCACATGAGTTTCAGTGTATGTCTTCCCTAACGAACAACAGCATAAGCTTATCAGAACCCAATCCTGCCTCATCCCTTCCCCTCCTTTTGCTTATCTTCATTTCTTGTGGCAAATCCAAAATGTAGATCACAAACTAGAGCTGGGCCTTGTCTTTAACTGATTTTGCAAAGCACATAACATATTTACTTTTAGTGCCCATAAATAATGGACTACGAGGGAGAAAAAAACGCAATCCTTTTAGCAGACTAATTTGACAGATACTGAAATCCCAAAGTGTAATAAGATACTCTCCTGCAAACTGTACATCAGCTGACAGCCATGTTAAAACTGAATAATTAGGAAGAAAGCTAAATCAGAAAGGTTATCAGAGCAGAAAGAATAATGATGAGACAACAGCTGAAAATTCAAGTGGTTTGAATTAAGGACTGCTCCTCAATCAAATATGAAACTGGTGTGCGTTCCAGTTCTAGTCCTTGATACAAACAGGCCACCAATTTAAAAGGAATAAAAGGAACAGTTGGCAGAAAAATCAGGCACATTTCTTCTGACATCAGGAGGCAACTCAGTTAGTGCATGTACTGACATTTGCCCCAGCTTCTTATCTTAGCTAACCTGATAAAAATGTTCTTGTGACTAGAAGCAATTTTTATAAAAACCTGCATGTATACTAGGTACATAGAGAAAACTGCATGTACACTATACACTTATAGATATATGACTGTGCATGTGTATATTATGCCAGCAATGCATCTAAAGTAATGATATAAATTTAAATCTCACAACACCTTTAGATGAGAATGTCAGAGTTAGTAGGAAGCCTGGACTGAAAAGCAGAATTTGTTTGAACCGTTTTCTCTAGAAATATCATTTCAAGACTTATAGGGCAATTGCCCGAGAGCTATAAGCTCTTCTTTGAGATTTGACTGTGTGTATAGGAATCGTATGCTCAAGCAACTGCAGCTTTATTTTCTGAACATGCAGTGAAGTAAAAAAAAACAACTGCAGAACTGAAGCAAGATGGAGTTACCTTTCACAGCCCATCAAAACAGGCAGGTTTCCTCTGCAAGAGCTACTGTCCTCTGTGGGGGGAAGAAGAAAGGAAAAAGCCCAAATAGGTATGAGTTACCCATCTGGTATCTTACACAAAGAAAGAAAGCCTTTTGGTAGCCTTTTGAACTAGGATATGCCAGCACTAGAAGAAAGGTATGGAAATGAAAGAAGACAGTAAAGCAAAAGCAAAATCACATTCTGTATATGCAGTACTGTTAAGAATAGCATTAAAAGCTGGTTGGTTGAGCTTATCAATTTCTTAAGCTCCCCATCTGGAGCTGCCACTGATAACCTTGTAGGCCTACAAAAGAAAGAAAAAGGTCTTACAGTTATGACAGCACTCCCAGATGCCTAAGCCAGGTAACTACAACAGGTTCAATGTTTGCTCTTGCCTCTTGAACTGAATTAAGTGTTCTTTGCCAAAACAATTAGCTCAGTGGAATGAGAAAGAACATGGGGTGAAATGAACATTCAAGTTGCATGTAAGCTTTGCATGCTTCTAAATAAATGCTTAAGAGATTTACTGCGATTAATATTAAAGTAGCACAAATTCCTCCAGCTTTGAGGAATAATCAAAAGTTTTTAGCCTCATGGGTTAAACATGTGATGGGAAATAATGGTTTGCGGATCATTCCTGAATGAAAGAAAAAAAAGACCAGAGGGCACAAGACCCAAGATATAATTGTGCTCTGCAGCGAGAAAGAAAGCAAGTCAACAGAATCAACAATCACCTCTATTCTAAAACTGAAGAAGCCACAGTGTATTCTGCCCACACTAGAGTGATATAACTGAAAACAAAATCCAAAGCTGAACTGTAACAGAAGATCATCATCATCAAACGTATGTACAGGATTCTTACTTCTCTGTTAATAATGGGGCACAGTAAATACCTTTTTAAATGTTTCCAGTTGTCTTAAAATGACATTCTGTCATCGCTACCCCTGAAAAGCATAGGAAATACTGTAAATACTAAGATAATAGGATTATATTTTTAAACTGTAACCCCCCTAGGTTGCAAAGGGTTAAGCAGAGAAGGGTGGGGCCACTCCAAGCCTAGGAAAACCAGACCTAGAGGCTAGGGACAGACATTCAAAAAGCCTGAGCCTGAATTGATTCAATCTTTGCAGGTTAGTCTAACCTGCAAAGCTTGAACTGATTTGGAGGTGGATAGGCATTCCCTTTTCATTCCAGACATGCAGTGGCTCAGGCTGCAAGCCGGCAGGCACTAGAGCAGCCCTCCCTTCCCTTCAACAGTGGTAGGACGCTCTGATTAGGGAGGGGTATAAACCCCAACAATGCATGCACTGTCCAAGGCTTTTCCTCTCTGGCTGCTCAAACAGCATCAGTGTTGCCAGACCCTGGATCTGTTGATCCTGAGCTTTCCAATCTCCGTCTCTTGCTTCTTCAGACTGTCTACAAACCAAGTCATTTCTAACACCTTTCTCTGTCCCCTCTTAAAGACTGACAGATTGCACCCAGCAGGTTGTTTGTCAGAATAAAGGTTATCAGCCCATCAAGCCCTACAAAAGAAAACATCTCTCTCATTAGTTTCAAGCATTTGTATTAGCTGTCTGCTTTTATTCCAGTTAAATTGCACTAGCTGTCTGCTTTTATTCGAGTTAAATTGGATACCCTCACAGACGCCTCTCAGCATTAGCTAGCATGGGGGTTGGGCATGGCCAAATGCCAGGTCCCTGCACTGGGGTCCCTGCCATGGGAGAGGGGCGGGAGGGGTGATTCCCTGCTTGAGCAGCCAGCAAGGAGGGGGAAGCCTGGCAGCCACTGCAGTCTCTGAGCCGGCCGAAGCAGCGATAGCGCTCTGACTAGGAAGAACGGGGCAGGGCCAACCCTGCTATGCTTCAGCAGACAGCCCTGCCCAGAGCTGCAAAGCATCTGGGATGCTGGGGGACTATGGTTTAACTTAAACCAACAAGAGGTCTGGGACAGACATTGTATAAACCAGTGTGACCCAAACCAGTTAAGTCTGATACTACATTCAACCAAGTTTCTCTCAAACTAGTTTCAGTCATTTTCAAACTGGTTTAAATGCACTGAACATCTGTTCTGTTACAGGTTTAAATTAGTTTCTGATCACTTAAACTGGTTTATGTGTAATGTCTGTTCCTAGCTAAAGAGCTGGGTTGAGCTAGGGCTCCTCACCAACATTGGGAGCTGGCAAAAAGTTGTCACCAGCCAACAGAAGAATGTGTGGGGCTATGAAAAGTCTGCAAAACAGAGAACAGTGGGTTGAACTACAGGCCAAAGGCTGCTTTGAGGGCTAGTAGGAGGGGAAGTGGGACAGAAGAGCTCAAACGCAGGGGTCTTTTTTGCCCAGAACCAGTGTGGTTAGAGCAGGAAGCAGGACTTGGTCCTCAATATGCTCCATTGAAAGAGGCCCCAGGGAGATTGTGGAGGAGCCTGGTCTGAGTGCAGCTGAGAAAAGAATCAACTTCCCCACAGAAGAGACCCAACAGGGAAAGAAACTGACTGTGGCTACAGAGCAGGACGAGTGAGTTGCACTGAAAAGGCTGTAGAAGTTAGTGTGGTCAGTGTGATTTTGGAAGTCCTTGTGCCATTTAAGACAGCTGGGACTGTGAACAAGATGAAGATTCTCTTCCTGAAAGATCCTTGTCAGATTGTTTGGAGTGGAGGTTTTAAGTTGCATTGCTGAAAGGGGTAATTTTATCAGATTGTCATCATGTAATGAGGCTTCAGATCGCGGGATCAGGCCCTTTTAAAGTACTCTTCTGGAGCCATGCTCTTCTGTAAGGGAGGCCGAACGCATGACAAAAATGTCACTTGTGTCAGGGCTCCAAGTCACTGTCATATACCCACAACCCCTTGTGAGAGGGATTATGTAAGAGAAAAGTGTCCAGGTTTTTAAGGGTGGCTACTGAAGAGGTGCTGCAGACAGTAAAGGAAGGTGTTAGTTAATGGACAGAGCAAGGAACTATGACTCGGGGATCCTTCCATATCATTCTGGGCTGCAGCACTGATTTGTCAAAGGCAACGTAATTAATCATCTTATTCTTCTGCACAATGGGGATAATATTGCTTTTCTAAGTGAAATGGATTATGATTTAAAAAGTGCAATGAATAAGACAATCAAATGAATTAAATACATCAAATCAAATATATTTCAACAGGAATTATGTGCCTAAATAACTTTGAGGATTTGGGCTTATGTGAATACTTACTTTTTATTTCTTCCTTGTAAAGGCAAGCCTTTCAGAGAGATTACTCTACTCACCAAGGGAAAGAACTGGGATTTTAGGGATGAATATGGACATAATCTCTGAAGATGGAACATTGCATTGTGTGTTTAGCTTGGCATAGAAGAATGAAGGCCCCAATTCAAAGCTTCCTGAAGTCAGTGAGAGTCTTTGCATTGCTCCAGTGGGCTTTGGATTGGCTTGTGAGAAGGGTTTTCCTAAACTGATTTAAAAGAAAACTCTGCCAATTCTAACAGCAAAAGCCAGACAGGATCACATCTGTTTGGTTTACATTTTGAGGTCCTCCAGTATTTAGTGGCCCAAACCATTGTAGTGATTTACAAATTTGTGGTGGTCTACTAGTTCACAGATTTGGCAACGTGCATCTCCAATGACTGATTTAAGATGCTGAGGGAATCCCATATTTTTAGCTATAAAGTCCAGACGTCTGCTTTCAGCATCACTAACAACTCCACAATCCTAAGAGGAAATGAGTGTAGAGGGGTAGGGGAAAGTGAAGAAGTCTTGATGTTGCATACAAAGACTGGTTTCAATAGTACTAAAATGATGTGATCCCTTGGCAGGCACAGGAGCAATCAAGAAACCCACGCACATTGAATGACAGCCACTACTTGTGCCTTCCACACTAATAACAATAATGCAACACTTTCTCACTCTGCTTTGTGCCACAGTTAATTTGTAACATGAAGCACAGCAGCAGCCCCCATTTCCCTCTTTTGCCATCATGACCCTTTTCCAAATGAACCCTTGACAGAAATGCTCCAAGCTAAAGTAATTCACCTGCGCACCTATAATAGAATTTCATTTTCCTCCTGTTCTCCCCGAAAAAGGGTCAAAATATTTTTATACATTATGTACAGCGTGTTGTGTTATGGATACTTCACAAGGCAGAGAGTTTGGAACCTCTTAGGCAGGAATATATCCTTGGTATGAAGTATTACACACAACAACCTATTTCTAGTGTTAAGCAGGAAAGTGATGCTTCTCCTATACTCTGTCTAGCATCTTGAACATGAAGATCTCAAAGTCTTTACAGAAATGAGTAGATTAGGTCTGTGAGGGAGAGAAGTTGTATTTATCTCCTTTTTACATATGAGGAAACTGAACTATAAAGAGATTAATGAAAAAAAAGTATGCCTCCCCCGCACATGAAGAGAAAATGCTGAAGCGTTTTCACCTCCAAAGACACCACACAAAAGGCAATCTGGCTTCTGCCAACACCTCAGGGCAGGGGTGGGAATAGGGAGCATGGCCTTGTCCCTTGCCACATCATGATGGCTATGTTGAAGGGAAGTCTGGCTCCTCATTAGACAAGCAATGAACACTTTCCAGGATGTGCCCCACAGTACCCAGCACTGCGCCTTTCAAAGAGATGTGTGTGGGAAAAGACTTAGAAAGCTGGAAGTAGAGTCCACTTTCCCTTTCTTCCCATCACACACAGCATTCCCTCCCTAGTGTGACAGATGGCTCACACTTGCTCTTGCTGGCATCTGAATGCCCCCTACATATTTGTAGGGGATACTGAAGCTGCACAGTGGAAATAGTTCAGAAAATAAAGATTTCCACTGCATTTCATTTATTTTAAACAAAACACACCAGTCCCCAGCTCCTGATCATCCTATTGCCTCGGGCCCTCCTTTCACTTAGTCCAGCCCAAGCTAAGGTTCTGCTATGTGTAGCTAGCATATCACTTTCCCTTCAGGCTACAGCGATAAGCACAGGCCACCCACCAAGCTACTCCTCAGGGCTAAGTTCCGCTCGATTTTTTTGCTCAGACATCACACTAAATGGCATCTGCAAACAAGGGCCTTGCTGGTTGGCTTTTAATACAGCCTGGGCATAATCCTCCGATTCACAAAGGAATACAAAATATTTCTCCTTTTTAATTTCACCTCTACTCTCTTCTGAATAATGCTTAGCAGGATGAGTTCCAGTTCTCCAAGAGCACAGGCCCTCAGACTCTCCATCCACACAAGCTTAAGAGGTACTTTCTAAGAACTAGGATCATTACACATTCAAAATGGGGCCAACTTGTCAACATGCAAAAGCCCAGTTCTTCTCGCAGTTACATAAGCCTTATGTTTGGGTGGTGCACCTTGTTTCACATGCTAGCACGTTGGGCTACTGCTGGAAAAAACAAGACACTTAATATTTAAGAATTATACTTAGATATAAATAATAAAAAGGATACCTAACATAAGGCTCTACACATCTCAACACACAATTAATATTACAGCACAACTCTAGCAGGGTTAAAATAATTAGTTAAAACAAAAACTCATCCAGCAAAACACCCAGAGAGACGCTGTCATTTTGGGAAGCAGGCACTGAGTCTCTCCAAGAACTTGAGTCAAACAGATACCCTTAGGCAATGTGCTAGGAAGATACCAAATTTGGCCTAACTTGCATCAAGAAGGTGGAGGAAGTTCCAGAATCCAGCAGCATGTTTCAGCAATAGTGGTAGTATGCTTTAGCACACCTTCCCAACACCTAGCAACATACCAATGAAACCCATCAGCAACACACAGGACAAGCCTTATCAGTGGAGCAGGCCAAGAGTGGAGCAGGCAACTGGTGTGTCTGGGAAGGAAATGCTCAGGGCTTTCCGGGGCAGAGAGAGTACACTACTTCTGAAATGCAGAATACCCAAGCATCCCTCAAAGACAACACAACTCCAGCTGTAAAACGATGGTGGCAGTATGGCTTCAGGGAGACAATTCCTCAAATAGGTTGGTCCCAGACTATTTAGGGCATTAAGTCATAACAAATGCCTCACATTCCAAGGACTAATGATATTCATTGCAGACTCCAGAGCCGGCTGGTGGGTGCTTCCAATGAGATGCTCCATTCAAAAAGCAACCTGCTGATTTCTATGCCAGCTTCAATCACTAAACCTGCTGTAGCCTCATGCAGAGAGGATTATAATAAATAGTCGGATCTCTATGTAACAAAAGCGTAGATAATAGTGGCAAGGTCTCAGTCTCCTATTCAGCTACATATGATAAGGAAATTACTGGGTTATAGCTATAATAAAACTATCAAGCAGCAGGCAGGGGCCTAGAAACAATCCTAATTTTAAAGCTTCAGTAGTTAAGGTAAATGGCATTCCTTAGTCAACAGGACAGATATTACCTCTACACCAGGTAATCACCATTACAATTTTAGCTTAATCTCTGTTGAACTTTAGCCAATTCATTCTCATTTACACCATAATCTCAAGTAGATGCTGCATCCACCAAGTCAGATGACAAAAATAACATAATTTGGAGTAATCACTGAAAATACCTCATCCCATGTCGTTTACTAACCCTTCTACTTGTCCCTTATACATGATGAACAAGAGAGGGGATAGCATGGAGTGCTATCCCCTCCACACTTGAGAGTTCTTTAGGAAGAACAGCTGCCCACGTCTACCAATCAAAATCCCTCAAAGCAGCCATGCCCACTCTTACCAGGATCCAGAGGCATGTCAGCAACACTGCACAATTGGTGTTATTGAAGATGGCTAATGTAATAATACTAGCTGCCTGGAAGAAGCAATGGATCTGCTTTCAATCCATTGCCTGCTTGGAAAGTGATCTTGAACCAATGTAGTCCCTAAGCTAAAAGGCAAGTCTTTATCAGATTGGTGCAAGAGGCTCAAGGAAGTATGAAGCATTTAGATATTATGAGAGTTGCCTCCTCAGTCTTCAAAATTGTACCCAAGAAATTAAGTAGTGTTGCTTGATGTTTGATTCAAAGAAAAATAATATCTATTCCTGAATCCTTTAGAGACCTGCCAGAGCCATTTGGTCAACATATGGAGCTGCAGAGCTTTCACACAGACCATAATGATTCCCACTGTATCAATGGATACCAATGTGGCTTTGTACTATGTAGCAGTTCTCCTTAAAGCCCCAGCTCCTAAAGCCAGCTATTACGTAAGAATCTCAGCTTTCACTTTAAAAAGTTTTTAGCCCTCAAAGTTACATAAAAAAAGCTTAAAAATGTGACCCAAGTGCACCCTAAAGGCAAAGAAAAAAGAGCCCAACATTAATTTCTTTTAAAGTCTTGTGAATTTTTTAGACCTGACTCATGATTTTTGAAAACTAGGGGCTGGCAATTCTGGGTGTCTGCCACCCTGGGGAATGGAGGATATATTAAGTATTCTAAGTACTTTACAGACATTAACTGCACATGTAGCAAAAAGTCTCATAAAACAGCCACCATACACAAAATAAGAATAGTCAGACCTGAAAATTAACCAATCATTAATAAATGTGATCATTCATCTATTCCCATCAGACTAGAAACACAATGAGGTCTTCATAAGATGAAAAAAAGACCCTGAGAAAAGTGCCATTCTGTCTGACTGCAGCCTACTGCATAGCAACAGAGAAACAATGACTTCGACAGTATGAGTCCGCCTTGAAAATGAACAGAAAGTGCTTTCAAAACAGGCATCTATTACATTTTGTTGTAATTTATTAACTGGAAGACAATAGATATGACAACCATATACCTGTAGGAAAGACATATGTAAACACAGCAAAGAATAAAGACTTAAAAACAGATTATTTGTGTGGCCTTGGGCAGACTGCACGATTCTAAGTGTTTCAGGGGAATGATTCATGTTTCACAAGGACACTGCTAGCTTGAATCCATGTATATCTGGAAGGCACTCAAAGACTGCAGTGACAACTATATGGTCTGATCTGATGTCAACTAACTCAAAAGAAGCAAGGAAATGATCCATATGATAATTTGTGATGTACCAGATCTTACCTTGGTTGATCATTACCACTTCTCCATATTATCGTGTCATCTCTACTTACTATTGGACAACGAAATTAAAGAAGTTGACCTAATCAGTCTTGGCTACTCTTTTGCTAACTTAAAAAAAAAAAGTTGTATATACAATTTTGCTGCTCAAATACTGCAGTCTCTTATATGTATGTATGTGTACAAGGGGCAAGGATATTTTGGGGCTCTATTTTACTGGACCAACAGTGTGGTTGGGAGACATTTCAGACAAGCTTTCGAACACAAAGTATTCAGAGGGGGAATGTGCCTTGGAGGTACTGTGAGGGGAGGAGATGAGCAGCTCAGCCATGGCACGATCTTGAGAAGGCTTTTCTGGGAGCTGGCGCTCTCATGACCAGAAATGTTGAGTATCTGATTTGCAGTGTTTGTGTGTTTGATTTGTGCCTGTTTTGGAGCAACTGCTCAACAGGATTTGTGCTCGCAGCTCTGTGTGAAGTATACTTCACATGAGGCTGGTTTTGCTAATTAACCAGCCTAGGCCTGTCTGGCCCTGCCTCTCATAATAGGTAGCCCCTTGCAAGCAGAGTGAGCAGTGAACAGAGGAGAAGCAAACAGAGAGAGAGAGAGATGTGCACTGGTATGTGATTTTTTTATCTCTTTTTTTTTGTTTTCTATACCCTAGGTGTCATCCAGGAAGCAAAGGAGGTATAAATGGAGACTGGATCAGCAGTTACCTGCGTGGGATGTACCATGTTTGTGTTCCTGCCAGAGTGTCAAGACTATTTCATCTGTACGAAGTGTAAGCTGGTGTCCACCTTGGAGGAAAAGATTGAAGGGCTGGAAGCACAAAGGAAGGGAAGTAGCAGGATGTGACTATTAAAAGAAAGAAGGTGCCAAGAATTCAAGAGGAACAGACCAAACCGCTTTCAAGCACTTTGCTGTGGAACAGTTAGGGAAAGGCAGAGGTGAGGACTTCAGCAGGTGGGAACCAGAGGATCCACTGGTCTACACAGCAGGAAGTGCAGCACCCTAGGGATGGGGTCTTTAAGACCACTGCTCTAAGAAAAAGGAGGAGAGTGGTTGATACCCTTTTTCTGCTGAGGACAAAAGCACCAATTTGTCTGGATTTAGGATCCCAGGAGGTGTGTTGTTTGCCTGGAGTCAGGTTGCCATAGAAAAATTGCTAGTTCATCCACTGTCCTTTCCTGCTTGTCCATGTAGGCACCAATGATACTGCTAGGAATAACCATGAGCAGATGAGAACTGACTATGGGGCTCTTGTCAGGAGGATTAAGGAACTTGGAGTACACTCATTAGTTTTCTCATTAATCCCTATAGTGGAAGGTAAAGGACCAGGCAGGGACTATTGTATCATCAAATTAAATATGCATGGCTGAGATGGTAGTGTCGACACAAAGCCTTTGGACTCTCTGAAAATGGCAGATGTTTTGGGGAGGAGGACTGCTATCCAGAGAGAGGATCCATCTGACCACAAAGGGAAAAAGCATCTTTGGGAGTAATCTGAGTAAGGAGGGCTTTAAACTAGGTTTAAAGGGGAATGGTGAACAAAACTCTCTGGCAAAATAGCAAACAATCCAGAGGCAGCAGCTCAGCTCGGAAAAAGGGCCACAGAGTCACAGAACAGAAACAAGGGATGTAAAATGGAAACTGGGAGGTTCAAATGCAAAATATATCTGATCTATGTATACAAATGTGGGAAGTACAGGGAATAAAGATGATGAGCTGGAAGTCACAGCCTGTTAAGAAGAAATCTGACTGGTATATGGGAGACTTGGTGGGACAGCTCTTACAGAAGGAACAGCGACACTGAGGGGTACACTCTGTTGTGGAAAGACAGGAGTGGGAGAAAGTGTGGCGGCATTACCTTATACATCAAAAATATATATACGTTCCCTGCTTCAGGAGGAAGAATTTCGCAGAGCACAACATACCTAGATGAAGACAAAAGCTGAAAGATACAGCACCAATAACATGGTGGGGATTTATTACAGACTGCCAAGTCAGGAAAAAGAGGCGGAAGAAGCTCTATTCAAGGAGGTGAAAAAATTATCCAAAACCTATGAGATGGTACTGATGCAAGACTTCAGTTGCTAGACGTCTCTTGGAAGAATAATACAGCCAAATATAAAATGTTGAGCAAATGCCTAACTTGGGCCAAGGACAACTTTCTGAAACAGAACAGGATACAACTAGGGGATAATGTATCTTGGATCTTGTCCTGACCAGTAAGGAAGAACTGGTGAAGGATGTAAAGATAATAGGGAAATCTGGGAGGAAGCAATTACAATTAATTACTTGCTTTAATTAATTGCTATAATTAATGATCCTGAGATGGAGCTCAAGAGGTACACTGTCTTAGTTTTCAAAAATAAACCTAAGCTGTAACAAGTCAGCTAATAAAAGAGTTATTTGGACAAGGAAGGGGACAAGCTGAGGGATGAGATAAAAAAAGAGACAGGCTGAGAGCTTTTGTCTGAATGAATTCAAGTCAGCAGGGCCTGATGAACTGAAGGAACTGGCAGAAGAGATCCTGGCAGAATTGTGCTTCTGTCCTCCTGTGTGTTCACAACCCCTCCCAGTTCCGTGTCATCTGCAGATTTGCTCAGGAAGCTCTCTATTCCAGCATTCGATTGTTAACAAACATATTGGACAGCACCGAGTCCAGGACAGATCCTGCTCAAAAGCTCCTGCCATTCTGACAAGGATCTATTTATGGATCCTTCTTCTAGTAGTCACCTGTAGCTTGTGGCTGTTGAGCCAGTTGTCTATCCACTTGGTAGTAGTTTTGTCTAGCCCATATTTTTTCAATTTGGAAACAAGGTTACATGGGACTTTGACAAAAGCCTTGGTGAAATCCACATACGCTAGATCAGCTGCATTTTTCTTCATCTGTCCAACCAGTTGCCTTGTTAAAGAAGGAGATCAAGTGTGTTTGGCATGATTTTTTCACAGTAAAACCATGCTGGCTGATCATGATCAGCATTTCCATCTCCTGCTGCTTGCAAATGGATTTCCTTATGATATGTTCCAGTAACTTCCTGAGTAAGGATGTGAGGTTAACTGGCCTATACTTCCCTGGGTCCTCCCTTTTGCCCTTTTTAAAGAGGCAAGATGTTGGCAAGAAGACAGTTTTCAGTCTTCTGGTACCTCACCTGTCTCCAGTGACTTTGTAAATATTATTGGCAAGGGCTCCATGATTTCTACTGCCAGTATGGCAGTACCCTGAGATGAAGTTCATCAGGCCCTGCTGTCTAAATTCATTCAGACAACAACAGAGGCATTCAGAGGTCTTATGATGGGTGTCTTCCCCCCCGCCCCCTGTCCCCTTCCTTATCCAAATAATCCTAATTAGGTGTCTGGTTGCTGCTTATTTTTTTATGAAGACTGAGGCAAAGTAGCCGTTGAATATTTCCACCTTCTTTGCATCTTCTGTTGAGTTCCCCTGGCTATTTAACAGTAGACCCACAGCTTCCTTGGTCCTTCTTTTCTAGCCAACACGTGTCTAGCACTTCTTTGTGTTGTTCTTAACATCCTTTGCCAGGTGCAGCTGGTCCTCTGTCCTTGCCTTCCTGATTTTATCCCTGCAGGTTCTTTCTATTTCCTGGTACACTTCCTTGGTGACCTGCCCATTCTTTCATTGCCTCTATGCTTTCATTTTGGATTTGAGGCATTTTAGAAGCAACTTGTGCCACCACATTGGTCTCTTGCCATTCTTCTTGTGCTTCTCTCATCTCAAAACAGCTTCTTGTTAGGTTTCCAATACTGTGCCCTTTAGAAGCTTTCAGCCCTCCTGGGTGCCCTTATCCTTTAGTCAGTTTTCCCATGGCACAATGCCTATTTAACTCCTTAAATCAGTTGAAATCCATCTTTTTGAAATCTAGCATCCTAGTTTTGCTGACCTCATGCTTTCCCCATCTTAGAACGAGAATTCTATCATATCATGATCACTTCTTCCTCCCCCAAATTTGCCCATCACCTTCACATCACATAATAATTGTTGCATATTATTTCTCATGCAGTTCTGTGCATTACTTATGTTGGACCTTTTTTATATTGGCAGAAAACAAATAGGAAAGTGAAGGTGGTATGGGTGAAGATGAAGTGGACGACTTGCGCAATATGTTGTGGTTGCAAATCTGAGTGCAGTTCGTGTTCTTGTAGGTATTTGAAGCAGGCTGCCTTCATGGGGGAGGTCGTCGAATACAAGCTGATGACATCCCTGGTTGCACTTGTGGCAGTCTCACAGATGGCTGAAGTGCCAGATCTTTCTGAGGAAGCCTGCTGTGTCTTGTAGAAAACTTGCCCTTTGAGTGCAAGTGGTTGCACATGTGGTTTCAGGATAGTTTCTCTGAATCCCAATTGGTCTTTAGAGAAGGTACCAGAGTTGAATATGATGGGACTGTCAGGGTTACCTTGGCTTGTGAAGCTTAGGAAATATATACATTCCTGGGATGGGAGAGTGGGGAATTAGTGATAGTAATTTTTCCTGAAGCTGTGATAACATTTTGCTGGAATAAATGTTGGTGAGGGTCCTCCCCAAGTTTATAGCAGTTGTTTGTAGTAGTTGGTGTCGGAGAATTGTCTATTAGCCTCACTGGCTGCATCCCCGTGAGTAGGGGTATGCGATTGCTGCAGAGAAAAAAGCAGCGGCACAAATCTGTGCCGCTGCTTTTTTGCCCCAGAACACATCCCTGCACATGGGATTAGTGTCGGGAAAATGCTATGTGTGGGGTAAGGAAGGCTGGGGGCAGCACCTGGGCTGGCCTTATCTGGGGTCCTGAGGGCTTCCTGGGGCTCCAGCAACAACGATCCAGGCACACAGAGCCTACCCAACAGCCAGAGCATGGCTCTGGCCAGCCAGGCTCCAGTTTTGGGCGATGCACACTGCTACCACCTGCGCTGCCACGCTTTTTTCTGGCATGGGTTTTTTGACACCGTAAACCACACACACCACATATGTAGGCATTCGTGGCGCTGCTGATTTGCAGCACAGCAGCAGGGTTTTTTGCCATTGGGAGATCCTAGTGTCGGTGGCACTGCAAACCACATATGCACGCTTGTCTGAACATGCCCTCTGATGTAGTCTTGAGAGCTGAGAATGACTAGTTCCTCCTTTGGCCACTGGTTGGATTATTATTTCTCTGAATGGCTTTTTTTTCTTTGGAGGAGAGAGAGGTTGTTGTGGTCCTGGCTTTCAAGAATGTCATGGCTCATTTTTTTCCTAAAACAACCAGTCCAATGTATAATTCTGCTCCTTCGGAGGCATCCAGTCCAATGTTTTTTTTCTGGTTATTGGTCTTGTCTGTTGTGGCAGGAGGGAGTCAGAGGGGGTTCTGTCCTGGCTGTGGAAGAATTCAAGTGAAGTCTGCAGAAGCCTTCCAATTCTCCACATATTAATATCTTGTCAGGTATGTGCATATCTCTCTGAGCATATGTATTCATATATTTCTAAGCAAATCACCAAAGAAGCTGGTGGAAATTACTACAATGCATAATTGCACAACTTGGTCTTGAAGAACTTCGAGACTTTTCATGTTTGCAAACTTGCTTTCTTTGAGTTTGTTTCTCCATTTATAAAAATGACTGCAATTTAGTTGCAATAATGGCTTTGAAAATATGGCCTGTTTGCTTCAATTTGTTTCCACAGCTGCAGAGTCACATTATTTTTAAGTGGATTTGCTTTGGCTTTGGCTTCCATTTAATAAAGTGATGAGTTTACTAAAAATGGCCTTTCCAGTTTCACTGGATTAGTAAAGCAACGCCTAATTTGATTGAAAAATTACTTCACCCCATGTTGTTTTACTGCCATTCATCCAACACCACTGACTACATCTGTGCTTGGCCACAAGACCTATTGGTTTCACTCATTTGTTTGTTTTTATACAGTCGGTTACAGCAATACCAATAATATCCTTGCTCCACCTACACTCACTCCTGTGCTGTGCAATGTGCTCAGTTCAGAGTAAGTAGAAACTATCAAACAGGAGGAAAATGGGCCTTCAAAGCGGCATTCCGGCTATAATGTACGTCTGCAACTATAGCTTAAACCAGGGCTGTTCACTTCTAAGCACCGGGGGTTGCATGTCCCCTTGTGCTGCCCCTCCCAGGCCATGAATAACATTGACAACCCCTGCACTCCATTCCCTCATCCCTGCTTCACCATGCACCCATGGGGGTATCCACCACCACCACTGCACTGCATGTCTACACCCCACTATCCACACTGTGCACCCACAATACCCCTCTCTCCCTGCCCCTGTGCAGCCCTGGGCTCACCCTCAACTCCCCATAGCATGCCACATTGCTCCACCCTGCCTCCTGGGGTAAGTGCACAAAGCAGAAGACAGGGAAGGGAAAGGGAGCCCAGAGACTTTGGCTGCTATTGCAGCTGGAACAATGGGGGTGAGGGGCACGGAGCAGCCTGCGGGAGCCTGGGGGCTGTGACTTAATCCCTTGTGGGTCAGTCCACAGGCCACAGGTTGGACAGCCCTGGCGTAAACAACTCTGAAAAAGGGTAGACTAGTAAACAAAATGCAACCATCTACCAAGAAAGGCAGAGGAAGAAGAAGATTTTTTTATCCAGGTTTATAATAATGAAAAAGCCTGTGAGAAAATTCCAAGGCGCACGATTCTTTGCTGCGATGCCACAAACGCCTTCTGCGAGGTGCTGGGAATTCTGTTTCCATTGATTTCACACACTGCGCTCAGTATTTTGCAACATTGGGCTCTGGGGTGGGAGGGGATGAAGAGGAAGAGAGCGAGAGAAAGAGAGAGAGACTTCCTTTGACAACAACCATGGCAATGTACAAGTCCAAACTGTGATCACTTTGCTCACTTGTGGCCCATGCAGTCAGTTTCCCTTGCAAATCAGACCAGTAGCTACTCAACCCTTTGACGTCTAACCATGCAGTTTAAAGGGCAATTTGGGTAGTTGTAGGGTTCTAGTTAATTCCAAGGGGCATAATTCAAAAACTGTGCTAGGGACACACAGATTAAATCATGAATACACATTAAAAACTGTAGCTTTTTGCTAAAAATGTCTAGCTTTAAGGGCCATTCAAATAAGAATTCTCGGTCTTCTCCTACTTGAAATAGCATCCTAAACATGAAGGCCCCAGCTACATGCATTTTAGGAATGCATGCAATCGCTCTTATGCTCCTGTTAGAAAGCTACTGCTCCATTTATTGTCAAAGACTGAAGAGGAGAAACCTGGTATCTCTGAATAGGAAAATTACAATTCACTAGGCAAGTACAGTACTTACTACAAATGCACAGTATTAGCAATTTTAACAACATTTAATGCTAAAGATAATCATCTCTGCTCCCTAAAATATTTACAAATATTCCACGGGTAATTCTTACTGGAAGTCTCACAATTCTTGTAAGGAAATCAAACCAAGTGACTAACAAAAAATGTCCCTTTCATTTTAGTGGGAAAACTCAAAGGGAACATTTTGGGCCAATGTAAAATTGTATTCTCATAACATCCTTTGTCTGAGGATCTCAGCACATTACTATATTAATGAATTAATCTATGCAACTCGGGGAGGTAAGTATTATTGCCTTAATTTTCCAGAGGAGTAGCATGAAGTAAAGTGAAGTTAGCTGACTTGCCTGAAGTCACAGAAATAATTGAGGGTGGAGTGTGACCAAGAGTGAGATCCATAACATAGGTAGAATCAGGCTCCCTCTTGCTTGTCTGTGGGCTACCTGTGGTCTTGTGAATCTTGTACTCTCAGCTGCCCAGCAGCACAATTTCAACAGGAGAATGGAGGGAGTCTTCCACCCAACCCTAGCCTGTCTGGAGCACTCTCAAAGAGATGCAGGTTTGAACCTCCCAAGCCTGAGGAGGGAACTGAATGCTGCTATTCCGCTTCCTGGGCCAGGCCTCTCACCACTTGGCTATTTATAGGCAGAGAGCACCTCTTCTACCTCCTCTGGAGTTTTAAAGGAAAGGGTGAGTACTGTTGTCTGTATGTGGAGATATAATATAGATGCCTAAACCTAGACAGTTTCATTTAGGCACCTAAGTCAAGGACATAGGTAGGCATCTACCTGCAGCCTAAATTTGGGAGATGCACAGGATTTTATTCCCCCCACCCCCTTCCTCCAGCAATTCCTATTGGATGGGTTAGGTACGTTACTCAGTGTGCTGTGTTTTGAATCCCAGTTCTTGGCACCTAATTCTTCTAACATTTAAAGTATGGGAAACTCAGGCACTTAAATAAGGCTCATGAATTTTGCTTATGGAGCCTATCTAAACTGCAAAATGTTCTTTCTATAAAAAGAAAAGAAAAATCTTCCAACTTACCATTTGTCCCAAGAGTCTTCATGCCTTATGGTTGTCTTCCAAAGAAACTAATGTTTCCTTGGAAACATGTTTCTAAATAGAGTTCCTTTATTCATGTCTTGCACTAATAGCATGTTCTGTAAATGCAGAGACAACTCATGTAGTACTGAGTTCAAATCCCCCAGACTTGCCTTCTGAAACCAAAACCCACTGAGCTTATAAGAACATGTTATACTCAGGGACTGCTTACTTTTATTTACTAGATGTTAAAAAATTCTATATACCTATATCAGAAGTTAAAGAAGTATGACCTGTACTGCATCTGAACACACTTCTATAGTTTAACCCTAGGTTAGTGAACTATATTAGTCATCCTCATCTTAACAGTTTTATACTTCTCTTCACCAATGTGTATTTTTAATGTGGCAGAACCACTCTACAACTAGAGTCTATTCAACTCAAATGACATTCATTAGTTGAGCTGTGTAGGAGTCCAGAACGGAAATAGTAGGGGTGTTGCCAACTGAGATTGAAAGGCATGAGTTGAGTTGTTCATAGTTTCATAGTTTCATAGTTTTAGGGTCGGAAGGGACCTAATAGATCTTCTAGCCCGACCCCCCGCCAGGGCAGGAGAACAACAAAAAAAAAAACCCTAAAGACAAAAACGGGACTCAAATGAGTCCAGCCAGGTAGGTATCCAGCCTCTTCTTAAAGATCCCCAGGGTAGGGGCCAGCACCACCTCCCTTGGAAGTTGGTTCCAGCTCCTAGCCGCCCTAACTGTGAAGTAGTTTTTTCGGATGTCCAATCTGTACCTCCTCTCCATCAACTTGTGCCCATTACTCCTTGTTATGCCAGCGGGGGCTAGGGGAAACAGCGTCTCCCCCAAACCCTTCTGGTTCCCCCTAGTGAGTTTATAGACGGTCACCAGGTCCCCCCTCAGCCTTCTCTTGTGGAGGCTGAATAGGTTCAAGTCCCGCAGTCTCTCACTGTAGGGTCTGCCCTGTTGTCCCCGGATCATGCGGGTGGCCCTCCTCTGGACCCTCTCCATGTTGTCCACATCCCTCCTGAAATGGGGCGCACAGAACTGGACACAATACTCCAGCTGCGGCCTGACCAGCGTCGCATAGAGGGGGAGGATCACCTCCCTGGCTCTACTCGAGATGCACCTGTGGATGCACGACAAGGTCCGGTTAGCCCTGCCAACCATGACCTCGCATTGTCGGCCCATGTTCATCTTGGAGTCAATAATGACACCAAGATCCCTTTCCGCCTCCGTGCTCTCAAGTAGGGAGCTCCCCATCTTATAAGTGTGCTGCTGGTTCCTACTACCCAAGTGCAGCACCCTGCACTTGTCCGTATTGAAACGCATCCTGTTCCTGTCTGCCCACCCCTGTAACCTATCCAGATCCTTCTGCAATCTCTCTCTCCCTGCTAGCGTGCTCACCTCCCCCCAAATTTTGGTGTCATCAGCGAATTTAAACAGGTTGCTTTCCACCCCAACATCAAGATCGCTGATGAAGAAATTGAACAGCGCAGGCCCCAGGACCGAGCCCTGGGGGACTCCACTACCCACCTCCCCCCAAGTCGAGTATGATCCATCCACCACCACCCTCTGAGTGCGACCCTTCAGCCAATCTGCAATCCATCTGACTGTGTAGGCATCTATGCCACAGTCGCCTAGTTTATTAATTAGGATAGGGTGAGAGACGGTGTCAAAGGCCTTGCTGAAGTCCAGAAAGACTACATCCACCGCGACACCTGCGTCCATGGCCTTTGTGACCTGATCATAAAAGGCAATCAGGTTGGTCTGACATGATCTCCCCCTAATAAATCCATGCTGATTGCCCCTGAGCATCATTTCTGATGCCGGCCCATCACAAATGTGCTCCTTGATGATCTTCTCAAAGAGTTTCCCCAGGATTGAGGTAAGACTGACGGGCCTATAGTTGCCCGGGTCCTCCCTTTTCCTTTTCTTGAAGATGGGGACCACATTAGCTACCTTCCAATCGTCTGGCACCTGGCCCAAGCACCACGATTGCTCGTAGAGCCGTGCCAGGGGCCCTGCAATAACCCCAGCTAGCTCCCTCAGCACCCTGGGGTGGAGAGCATCCGGACCCGCTGACTTGAACGCGTCCAGCCCCTCCAGAAGCTCTCTAACCCGGTCCTCCCCAACCTGAGGTCTGAAGGCGATCCCCTCGCGTCCGGCTTCTATCACAGCAGGGAAGTCCCGGTCCCTGCACAAGAAAACGGAGGTGAAGAATTGGTTAAAGAGGTCCGCTTTATCCTCTGACGCAACCACCAGATTGCCCAGCATATCCTGCAGGGGCCCCACATTACCCGGCGCCTTGTGTGGGAGTCTAGGACTGAAATAGCAGAGGTGATCTGCTGAGATTACAGATGTATTAACAAGGTGTTGTGCAGAGCTGTATCTGAGGAAGGAAAGTATCCCAATGATCAAAACTGAGGTGTACAGTTGGGGAGTAGATAGGGTTATATCATCAGTTTCTGAAAGTTCCCCAGTGTCTATTTAACTGTAGTCCCCCCTGCTCCCCTCCCCTCCCCTCCGCACCCCACCCCCAAGACATTTATTTTCTTATAACATTATAACTTTTCAGGACAAGGACTTTGTCTATGTGTTTGTACAGTGCCTACCACATTGGCATACAGTGCTATTCAGGGCCTACAGATACTACTTTTATATGTTTTGAAGAGAACAGTGGTTTCTGAAGAAGGCTTGATTAGCAAGAAAGACTTTCTAAATTATCATATGTAATGGGGCAGCTGTGGCACCCCCTGACATCTGTACTAACCTGTCCCATCTACCCTGCTCTCTGGGTCCATCTACACATGCAATTAGTGCAATGTGATATACTCTGATGCAGTTCATGCCAGTCAGCAGGTAAGCCTAGGACGGCAACATGTTGAGCCAGCCTACAGTACATTAAACTCTGAGTTGATCTTCAAGACTAGGTTCACGTTTAACACTGGCTGCTTTAGCAGGCTATTACCTAATTAGCTGCCAGCTGTTTACAATCTGGAGCTCTGCAGTTTTCTAACTCTGCAGCCCAGCCCTGCTTGCAGTAACAAGGCCAGCTCTCAGTTGGCCCCTGTTACATCATAGTCAGACATGTCTATAGAGCCCAGCATAGTAATCAGGAGTCCTGATGTATGCTTGGGGCAGGCTCAGTGAGTAAAGGATCTCCAGGCAGGGTTGGAGCACACCTACCATTAGCAGAGTTAGCACTTGTGCTGCAGCCATTTTAACTCATAGGTGCGGTATGCTGGGAGCACACAGAATGTCTGCTGTTTCTAGAAATCTGTTCAGAGGACAGCTGGCTCCCGGTACCATCCACTTTGCAGCAAGTTATGCCCTTTCTCCCCCATCTCTCATATGGTGGCACGTGAATCCCTTGAAAAGGTGTTTGGCAGACAGATTCTTTTTCAGAATGCACTTTGTCCTTTAATGCTGGGGTACATGAAGAGAAAGCATTTGATCTCAAGAAATAGAGAAAATTATAGGTTAAGAACTGGAAAACCTGACAGATTTGACTACAATAGCTGGACCCCTAGGGTAAAATGTAACACCTGGATTAGTTCTAACATCACTGTTCTCCTTCAGCTATCCAACATGTGAGGCAGCAGAATGCCAAACCCTTCATTACTGATAAGAGGCACCAGCAGCTACAAAAAGAAACTGGATGCTTTCATAATATGCTGTTTGTACATGACTCCAGATGTACAGAGCTGGATGAGAGGATGATGGTAAGAGCAGCTGTGTCCAGTCTACCGTGGAGCTTACCCCACTGGCAGCAGTCATATGTGGATGCAGGGAAATGGCACTACTACATCAGCCTTCCTAATGGCAGGGTACATATATTTTAGGGCTAGAAACTCCAGAAAAAAGTAGAAAGAAAGAAAAGAAAAAGAGTCCGAAGAAGAGGAAAGCATTAGTCATCCCACTCGCCAAGGGAGCTTTCAATTTGCCTGTGGTGAGTAGGAAGTGAATTTTCCAAGCTCTGTCGGGATGCCACGTACATCCCTTTCTCAGCAAGAAGAGTTTGCGCTCCTTTGGATGGATGTAGCAGTGATTTGTGACAAATGTGACTGCATGATGTCATCACAAACTACAGGACCAAATTTCACCTATATAGAGCCTGTTGCTCAACAAACTGGGCAATATTTACAAATAGTAAAAATGTGCACAGCAGTAGCTCTCCACAAGGGGCCATTTGAAATGGCATAGCCATTGCTGAGCTCAGGAAAAAAATGCTGGTAGCCCACACAGTTCAAACTGCGCAAGAAAAGGGGTGGGGGAAGTAATAAATATGAAAGCTAAATTAAAAAGACATCTTTCTTATTATCCCTGAAGGCCACCACACTGGGAGACTGCCAAGGGGAGCATGTTCCAATAGCAAGGGCTGTCCTTACTGAGAAAGTTCCCAAGAAACCAAGTCTGACCCATAATCAGACCCCAGTCCATTTTGGGAAACCTAAAACTAGCCATGCTTTTAGGCAAGTGATTCAGCATATATTCTTAGCTAGTTTCCCATCACAGGATATTTGTGGAATGGAAACAACCTGCTTGATGCAAACCAGAGTGAGAATCAGTTCCTCTGTCTCTATACTAGACGCTGCTTAAGCTTCCTGTTTCACTGACCCCACTCCCTTTCTTCCCATGAGATTTTCCTAAATTTATCCTGCCTTCTCTTTGCACCTAGAAAATTACTTATTTCCTCATTTTCAGGGCCCCCACTTTTCTCTGGCCCAGATGGGATGATGAGCTCTTTCTCTCTAAGGATACATCAATGTGACCTAGTTGCTTGTACTGCGCCCAACTATAACAGAATAGAACACGAACACTGGAACACGCTACTGCTACCTAAGGTTCCCTTAAGATTTTAATGAACTATGGCCAAGGCTAAGGGGTTTGGTTCCTTCATTGAGCATACTATAATGACATTAACTAAGAGGCATTTATAGCTACTTTCCAATTTGGGTAGCTCTCATTGCCCATAGGTCAATAAACTGGACAATCAAGAGCATCCTGAGAAACTGGAGAAAGACCCTAGGCCAGGGATACTGAAGGACCAAATGCTGCTCTATCATAAAGCTTTGAAAGTTTGGCCAGAGGCCAGGTCAAACATTCTGGCATCACTTGCTCCAAGTAGTTATGTTTGCTGCCAAATTTATTCGCTGAATGAACCAAGCATTTCATGAGTGTATGTTGTTTCATATACCACATGCTGGGGATTAATATGAAAGGACTCCATGTGTGCAAAACTAAACTGAGTCTTTATTAAGAGACTTACTTACAGAGATGCTATGGTTGCATCTAGTGTTCTGGACACACATACATGAATCAGTGCATTCCTGGTATCTCTTCCAAATTCTTCTGCAGCCCACGCTCATTCCTGCAAGTTCCAAGCAGTCTGCTACATTTTTTATTTTAAGAATTTTTATTATTTTTTTTGCTGCTGCTGCTGTTGCTGTAACTGTTGCATCTTTTATGCAGGCATTTTCCAACTTAATGGGGTTACAAATTCTACACCTGCTCTTGGGTAACAGTCTCTTGTACCATCACACTGTAGCCTAGTGGGCTCACAGATCTTTAAATGTGCTAGTCTTCAGTCTCTTATTTGTGTTATTTTGAGCGAGAGGGGTTGGGGAGGATACTTACGCCCTCTCTGTTGCTGCCTCCATCCAGAAGGAATGACATCCTACTGACTCTCTACTGCTCAGGCCCCATTTCTTCTAACTCTCCCAATATCAGTTAAGGCTCTGCATTTTCTCAGTCCTGGTCCTGATTTATATGACTGGGTGGGCTGACTGGCTGCTTCTAACCAACAGTTAGGTCTATGGTTTCATCTCCACTGTTGTCCCCACTACAGATTGCAATGCTGCCTTTCATCATCGCTTTGTACGGCCATTAGAAGTGAACATTTCCCAGTTAGGCTGGGATTCCATTGGGCTGTAAAACCACAGTCTTCTCATCTGCTGTATTCTCTGCATGCTTCACACCGTTCCATGTATGCTTTTAATTGGGTATTCAAGCTTAGACAGCAGATACATGCTCTGGCTCACCTGAAGCTCACCTTTTTCCCCAGCTGTGAAGTATGATTCCATCTCACAAAGCTTGCTCTGGAAGCTACTGCAATTACTATTCAGTCCACTTAAGAAAAAAATAAAATCCCATCCTACAGATACAGCTCAGCTGTGTCTCCTCTTCAGAGTACTTGTCCCTTGCACCAGAGTATCAATGGTTCCCCTAAAGCAACCCAACCCATCTTGTACTTTGTTGAATTGCCAGCAGCCACCCATAGGAGATATGCAAACAGTGTGGTCTGTTGGCAGAGCCAGTTGTATGCTGCTGTGGAACATGTGTTGTGCTCAGTGTACTTGCCACCAGCAGTGACTTTCCTAGGGAGTACCTTACTCTTATTTGATAGTGCTGTAACACCATCATGAGCTGTAGCAGCGGCAATAGTTCTTACGCTGATTTGCACCCAAAGGTGGATGGATAGAACCATTCCATTCCAAAATTCCTCAGATCCTTTTCTAGCTGAGTATATCCCCACGTTCTGTGTCTGTCAGGGTTCCCCCCACCAAAACTACAGATTTCTGTCATTGCATCAGTGATGCTTCTGGCTCTGAGGCACCTTACTATAGTTGTAGCTGTCCTGAAGGGCTTACATGTTTTAGGAATGGTACCAAACTTAGGGTTTATTTGACTCTAAAAATGTCTCTTATTGAGCTTTTTAACATGCAGTGGCACAGTGTGACAACTGTCTCCAGGCTTCACAGACTTCTGAAATGTGCACACAATCTGCATGGATACGTACACACACACACCTGCTGGATTCCCTCCATGTTACTGTGAGCATTTACATAACGGCTCTTAGTTTCTCAGTGTATAGGTCATGGCCCTCAGAAGTCAGATGTCCAATACAGTAGTGACCTTGGTCCCCCAAGCTGCATGCCCCACGCACACACATGCTCTCCTTTCCAGTGCTACGCAGGTGCTCCAGGCTGCTGGCTCCCCAAGTACTGTGGACTGTGCCACACCATGCCAGTGTGTTGCCCCACCTCCTGGATCAGGGGCATACAGTAGAAGTCAAGGGAGTAAGAGGGAGCCCTGAGACCCTGGCTGTTATTGCACCCAGGGCATATGTAAACATAGAGGCCACGTATTAACCCCTCATGGGCCTCATGAGGCCCACAGGCCACCACAGGAGCTAACTCAATATGTTAGAACTGTTCTTGACTACAAACTGTGAATACATTTACCTTTTAACTTTTGCATTTGCTCTTTACCTTTTAGCAGGCACAAAAATGTGTAGACTTAGGCAATACATGTGCCTACAGGCATTCAAAATGGAGTTTGCCATTTGACAGAGGTACACAAAGTCCCTGGTATTAAAAAACCCCCAACAAAACAAATCCATAAGTTGTACATAGATTCCACGTCTTCACAGTAGGATTGCTGCAAGTCTAGTACTAATCACACCAACCAATAATCTTTTTGTTGGTTTCTTAACAGTCTATATTTGCCCACTGACTCAAGAACAATTTTACTGAACATAACTAGTACTTGGTCCCATTTCTCCAGTCCAATATTGCTGCATATTACTGTTGCTGGTATAACCCTTCAGCTGACTCTGCAATCAAGATGGAATTATTTCAGTTGTATCTAACAGTATAACTGAAAATATGAGTCGAATGGTTGGCAACCTTCCTCAGGGCATGTATATTGAGCATCTTTGGATCTGTTAGTCACCCTGCAGATGCCCTCTTCTTCACTGGGAATCTAATTCCTCACACAACTACATGCATTTTTTCCTGGGGTTGCTGCAACACTCAGACATGAAGTTTCTGTTTTTCAACATCCCCAGGACTGACAACTCATGGACACAGCATATTTCCTTCAGGTTTTCTGATGTTTGTAGAACATACGATGGACCACAATGCCTGCAATCTTAGTCAGCCTGTGTCTGCCCTACTTCCCAGTTTCTGGAGTCTGTGGATGTATTCTGCACTTGCAGTTGTTTTCATCCCTTCCCTGTTCAGTTCTGCAGCCTTTGCTACTTGGACGCAGTTCTCTAGGGTTAGATCTGTGTCTCTCACCAACCTCTCATAAGAACTAGATTCATGTGTCCCATAGTGTATGATTGTCGCTAATTAGGGAATCGTTAATATCTGTAAAGATACATGTGGTACTAGAATTTTCAGCTCAGTCTGTCTGTTCTCTCCTGTGATTACATAAGGAAAGGGGCAGGAAATAAAATGGTCTAATGCCTCTGTCTGTACTCAAATGCCTCTATCAGCTATTCCAGCATTTTAGGAATTAAAGCTGACTTCTTAGCCTCCCCACCACGAAATACTAAAAACAAAACAGAACAAAATAACCTTCCTTTTCATCCCCCATGGTCAGGCCTGTGTGGAGGCTGAATTCTTGCTTCCATGCTTATGCAAAACATTTTTATACTAGGAAACTAGCATTCCTGGCAATCTAAGTCTCTTTATGCAGTCTGTTGCTGTTTCTAGGAACCGCTTTTTTTCCTATTAATTATAGTCTTCTTCTTCCTTTGGATCTTGCTAGACTGATCACTGACTTTACATTTCACCTATGAACATAACTGAGAAAACAACGTATTTTCAAGGCTAGGTGGTCTCTTTATTATGAAGTAACTATTATGAAGAGAGTGCAGCCACAGCTAGCGTTCTAGGCAAGTCCACACAGACTGCCTTTCTGGTGCTCCCTCCCATACTTTTTCTTCCAAGACGTGTACCAGTACTTCTCTCCTCAAGGTCCAGGTAGGTAGCTGGAAATGTAAGCACAGAAGCTAACACAACCCTATCTAGAACACCTCTTTGTACAGTTGTGACAGAGCCACCACCTCCTGTGCATGGGAGGGAAAATGGGTGCATAAATCACAAACACTGGGCATTTTACATGCAGGATGTAGGAATTAGGTGAAAGGCAAGTATGACTAATAGACACCTAGTAACACTACAAGATAGATCATTTCCCCTGGGAATCAAACCTACAGTTTGAAGACAGCTGCGTTCGTCACTCTTAATTCTAAGTTTCTATTCTTAGTAGTAAATAAGATGATACCTCTAGCAGACAATTGAATAGTTTTCAAGTTGCTGTATACCTCTTCTTCAGTGGGTGTGAAGGCACTCAGTCCCCTAGGACGGGGTTAACCTGCAGAGGCTGGGCTACCTGTCTGGCCACTACTCCCACTATGGCTCCAGCTGCTGCTACTACTACTGCTAGAGCTTCTGGGTTCCCCTCTCTCCTCCAGTTTCCCTCTCTTCCACCCCTGAGGGTGCATCAGGAAAGCAGGACTGAAGGAACCTACAGCTGGGTGGAAACGGGACCCCACATGGTACAGAGACACTAGCAGGGTACAGCAGAATTGCACCTGCTATGGACACAGTGGAGACGGGCGGGAAATATAGTATGGCACAGTATTCAAGTGTGGGGATGCTGGCATGGTGCAGGGGGTCTTGTGGACCCTGCCACTCAGAAGTGGGACAGCCCTGCCATAGAGATATGGCCCAGCTGCCTAAAATGTGTAAGTGTAACATACCAGTATGAACCCTATAACTTGACACTGAAGAGAGAGACTACTGTTCACCAACCACAAATAATCTTTTGGAGGGGAGATAAATGTGTTTAAGTGCATCTATAGTCAAATTTTCTTCAACAATATAAACACAAGAGAAACACCTGCAATGCCAAACTCAATGTTTTAAGTTGTCTTTAATGATAGATGTTGCTAATACTGCATCAGCCGAGTGTTTACAATCCATACCAAATCTGAAGAATTACAATTTCAGATCCTTTCTCAAAGACATTATGTATATTGAATCATCTTAATTTCTGAGGGTTGAGAAGATCCAATAGCATACCGAATTTAATGATTCAAACTATCCAGCAAAAAGGAATCTTTTTCCTAAGCTCCCATTGTACCAACACAATTGTCAGACGTTGGATTTGCCTGAGTCACTGTGGGTATTTCTGTCCTAGAACCTGTCCACTTGTACTCCAAACTTGCCTTATAAAAAAAAAAAAGAGCATTAGTCGTTAACCCTGTTCATTTCAAAGGAAATCTTAAAAATGTGAATGATATAAACTAATGCAGTATGTTTACTTGAACCTACCAAAGTCACTGCTTCAACCTGTATGTAAAGTTGAGAATTCTTCCTGTTCATCTCAAAGGAACAGTTTGGTATTGACAGAAAATTAACAGGAATATGGAAGCCCTGTACAAACCATAGGGATTGTAGGTACCCACAGAACAGCACAGATATTTGTGTCTTTTCTGGGAATGATTCTGCACACTTGGAACTTCCACGGCCCACAGAATTACTCATCAAACTTAAGACATCAGTAATTAAAGGGGCTATGCTATTTCCCTGCTCTTTGAGTAGTAACTCCTATCAAAACAATTGATTTACTGGGAACTCTTTCTTAGCCTTTTCATGAGGCAGGAAAAGGAGGAAAGGATTTCTCCCATAATCCTTTTCCCTTTACCAGCCTACTCCCCATGCCAGGTTTCAATAACTGCTAGAGTATTTACATAATGTCTTTCCAGACAATATATCCCCCACTCTCATGACAAATATAACATTTGCATTTTCTATCTCAGATATGTCCAGTGCAAGAAAAGGCACAATAGCATAAAACTGATTCAGTACAAAAAGAATGGTACAATACAATTAGAGGAACAATAGCTAGCAATTCTGATACAAAAGTATAGTTCTTTTGAAAATAGGATCTTCTCAACAATTAGAAAATTACAGAGCTTTCATCTTTTAAGCTATTCATTTGCTTGTTCTAACCAAGGACCACCTCCTAAAGCATTTGTAAAAAGTGGAGTCAATTTGGAGTGAATCCACCTAGTTCATTTTTGGTACCTTGAGAAAAATGCAAAAAAGAAACTAAGCAGCACAATCAGCAGAAATAAACAAGGTTTTAAAATTATCTCCATGACAATAAGCTGGACATTCGTGTAGCAACAAAGGAAACAGAGTTTCTTAACAAGCCATTATTCTCAAGTCAAGCACAAGACCAGAAAACAAAGTCTATTTGAAGTCATTTTTGGATATCCATGGAGCAGCTGTTTTTTGTTTGGTGCACCCTGGGAAGCAAAGAAGAACCGTATCACAGCAGATATAGGCCATGAAAGTGAAGAACAAGGTAGGATTAACTATTTGATCTGTGTATACCTCCTATGCCAGGACTGGGAATAGAGCTGCGTAACAGGGCCGGGTCCTGTTACTATAGGTGCAGAGGAGCCCAAACAGCTCCCCAGCCTGGAAATATTCCCCTCCCCACTGTCTACTGTGCTTATAAGCAAGTTCCTATGCCCACCCCAGACCTAGAGGGACTCCCAGAGGCTGGGAATCCGGATCCAGGGACATGGCAAGCTTCCCAGCAAGAAAGCTCACCCA
>NW_005842150.1:108187-126360 GCF_000455745.1 Alligator sinensis | reverse complement strand
AGTGAAGCCCAAGGAGCCAGAGACATGTGGAGCCAACAAGGAACTACTCAGAAAGTAAGTGGCATTCTATTTATTGAACTCCATTTTTCTTTTTGGATTTCTTACAATCAGAGGGTGGCCTTATGGTGCTATACTCTATAGCCTAGCTCGGCTGCAGCAGAGGCAAGGACTCTGAAAAGTGGGTCCTTAGTTAATTCCAGCAACAAAAGTAAAAGCAGCCGGCTCAGGGTGCCCAACCAGACAGACATACCTAGTTCTGCTCTGCCCAAAAGCTATCCACAACAGCGTACTTACTCCTTTTGTATGATGGCCAGAAAGGGCCCATGAGCAACGTATATTCTCAGGCAGTCAATTTTCCCCTATGTTGCTAAAAAAGAGTAGAGGCCTTAACACAAGAGAATTGGGCCTATTATTTTTACCTTGAAATTGCCCTTTTAACAGAATGATGACATTATTTTGTTCTGTTTGCATTGATACAAAAGGTGCAGTTCTTTTGAAAACAGGATCTTTTTTATAAATTATACAAGCACAGAATTGTCATGCCTAGTGATTGATGGGTGTGTTTTGTGTTACTAGCTAGCACATCAAATCCTCTTTATAGCCTCCTTTGTTAATTTAGATGGACTCCAACCTTCAGCCCTGAGGAAAGCTCAGAAATAAAAGAGTTTATCAAACTAATCTTAACAACTTACAAGCTGCTTCACCATCACTATAATATGGAATTCATTTTACAGCGGCCAAAGCCAAGCTAAAAAATATACCAATCGATATCTCACAGGGAGGGGAGAGGCAAAAAATACATACATAACATGAAAATCGACCAAAAACAATGGACTACATGAATTAAGGCTTCTTTTAATACCATGTGACTGAACTGAATCTATGGTGCCACATGTTCCTTTCTAGTTCATGACATCACCACAGTATACACACCTTCAAAAGGCATGCAGATATCCTTTGTACAGAGACCTGGTCAACATTCAAGAACATGGCAAAGACTACCATAGCCAGGAGCAGAAATATAAGGACTCCACGACCAATGCTGTTCAGTCTCAAGTCTTTGCTGTCCAAAGCACCCAGTTGCCTATGCTGGAGACTGCACTTTTTTTTTGTTTTGTTTTTTTAAGTCTTCATACGGGCTAGAAGCCTGCAAAATGTTTAGCGAAGTACTTGGTACTTTAGAACCTAGGTACTCAGTACTTTAGCGACTGTACCTGGTGGCTGTATATTTTTAGAAATACCATTAGTCCGGTAGTTAGAACACAGACCACATGGATTCTGTTTTTGATGTTGCCATCAACTAAAAGAAGTGGACAAACCAAAATAATCAGTTGTGCCTCAGTTTCCTTGCCTTTCTAAAGCACTTTCCCTCCACGAGATCAATTTTAAAGTAAGCTATATAAGAACATAATATTCAGCTTTATATAAAGAAAAAAAACTTAGCAGAGTTTTATAGCTGAAGGAGCATATTTTCTGTTTGTGGTATCTTCTTAGCTGCTAATTGGGACCGTGCATTCACTAGAAGTAGAGAAATGACCTCTGTTCTGGAGAGTTTGCTGCACTCTGTTCCCTTTCAGCATTTTTACTTTCCCTGCTTTTAGTTTTAGTTTTCTTAACTTCACAATTAACTGCAACACAGAGAAGGAAGATGGAATATGCCAAGGACTTTACATCTCATTTTAAACTCATCCAATTTGTTTCCTTAGCCTGTAGGTCCAATCCTGCTCACACTGAAGATGACAGCTTTTCCAATGAGTTCAGAGGGAAAAGGATCCTTTTTGCATTTATCATGTTTCTTCATCCCTCTTCCTTATGCTATAAATTCATTTGCCTCAGACTGAGATCTCTTCTCCAATTCCTCTGTTCGTATCATTTGTTTGTTTCCATTTCTGTCTTTGTATGCATTTTTCTTCCTGATGCTTATAATTCCTCCTTCATAGGATACGGAGTTTTGTACCACACAAAATAGCCCTTATAAAAACCTTTACCAGACAATCAGCTGGAAATTGAGAATTCTACATACACCCACAGCTCTGAGGCGCAGATGCTATGCAAGCCATGTTACAGATTTCAAGTAATCTCAGCTGTGACACTAATCAGGACGGGGACCATCCCTTGGACACCCAAGCATGACATTGCCCTGCAGCAGCTGATGCACAAGCTCAGGCTGCCTGAGTAACACTGGTAAAAAGCAGCATCACAAGGGAATAAAATCTTTTAATATAAACCTTTGGAGTTGCTCTGAAACATCAGAGAATTCTGTACCTTGATTACTGGAAGTTCTAAAGTCAAAAACCATTTTGTAACCACAAAACAATAGATAAGACAGCAATCAGATCTACTAATTACATACATCTCCAAGCTTAAAATCTCTTAGAACATTGAAAACTCCATTTTAAGCATTAAATGCTCTGAAAACAGGGCTAAATCCCAATTCCATACATAGATTAGAGAAAGGGTCTTGCCAGCATAAAAACTGAGTAAGGATTCAGACCAAAAAATAAGTAAGTTTTTTGCTTCTACCAGGCCTCCTAGGAAAAGAATTGAGTCCAACATAGCAAAACTAATATATACAAGTTTAATTTACAACTGAGTTAGTGTCAAGGATCAGTCAAACACATTTTAGAGATGGAAATTATTCAGATTAATGATTGGCTAGATATGAAGCACACATAGTACATAAAGTACATATTTAGGGATCCTGAATTACTACCATTCAGGGAATCTAAATCAGATAGTTTTTTCCTACACAGTGGAGTGCTGTTCTATAGAACTGGGATGAAAAGCAGCCACATTTTACCCAAAATGTTTGCATTTCATTGGTGGATCACCTAGTTTAGGATACAACTGGCTTAGGGTACATCCCTGTATTTAAAATGGGAAATGTCACTTGAATGGATAATAACGAGGAGGGAAAGGATTTTGAGGTGCATTAAAATAAAATGTTTCACATCTGAAGGATGCGCAAGATTCTGGAAGACAAGCTCTTCAGATTCTTTTTTTTTTTTTAATTCGGAAGTGCAAGAACACAATAGCCATAAACTAAGATTCTTGTCTTATTCAGAATCAGCATTACCTTGGGTACAACCTCACAGTTAAACAAGGTGAAAGGATTCCAATTTGAAGGTTATGGTAAAACATCTTCTTGCCATGTTTCTTAATTTGCTCCTGTGATTTCCGACGATTTCCTTGCAAGTAAAACTAACATTTTCAGAAAATCCAAGTTAGTAATGAAGTAATATCAAGACAGAAAAAAACAGGTCACCAGAAGGTCACTTCTACTTATTCCTCTTGTTCTTTGGAAGAGCTAAGATGTCTGTCTACCAACATTGGGCTCACTGTGCTGCTGTACACATAGAAAGGCTATTGTTTCAACTATCAGTAACTACTCATTAAGTTTTTCCTGTCTTTGGATCTTTAATTGGAAGTGTAAACAGGCAGAATCAAAATGTAATGATGGGAGAATACAAAGAACTTGCCAAGCAGAGAAGAACAGTGGTCATTCCTCAAGTCCTGGAAACAGACTGTGTGTTGTCCTTCTCTTCCGACTCTTTCTGCTTTATCAGATGGCCATTTTTCACTAACAGGACCTGGAAGCATTATTAATTTCTTATACAGGTGAGACTGAAGATATAAGCAATATACTCCGACCTATCACCCGCCCTGCGCTGGAATTAACTTTTCAAAGCCCAAAATAAGTGCAGTCAGTCTTGAAGATACAGCCGCATATGTGCCCTTTGGTTTACTGAGTCAAAATGTTAAGGTTTAACAAAAGAAAGGAAAAGTAGTCTCAGATTTTCAGATGTGTATTTAATTATCACTTTTCAGAAACAAATTCAAATGTGCATTTGCCAAAGGTAAGCTATTCTCACTTGATTTATTTTTTCTTTCAAATCTGGAGAATATTTTCCATTCAGTATAACAAGAACCCAATGGCTGTTGTGCTTCGTGCTGACATCAGTGTGTACTGGGTATGAACATGTCTGGTGAATCATGTGTCAAGGGACTGAGGTATGGGATGCCTATTGTGAGAATCCCAAATAGTTTTTAGTGTGAAACGGGTGCCAAGACATTCAATTCAGCCATGACAATGGCACCTCTGGCCATGCCTAGTTGCAGAACTTTAGATGCCAAAGTAAATTTAATGGTGAAAATTTAAGAGCACCTATACAGCTGCTCAACACCTGCTCCAATGCATGCTAATAAGAATGAGTTGGAGCAGACCCAATTAATCGAGTCTGTTGAAGTGTGCTAATTAGTATGATTCAGCAGCCTAGTGCCACATGTATTCAGTGTCCCCTCGCTTCAAAATAGTAGTGGGGGCACTTTAACTAAAGGAGCTTTAAAGTGGTCCTGCTATCATTAAAGCACCATTATAGAGTGGCCCTCATCCTGGAGCACACATAAAGACATCTTTAGGCACCTATTGACTCTCAGACAATGCACTTAAACACCTAAACATGCAATGGAGCTTTTATGGACTACCTACCTGTACGTAGGTGCCTATATGCCAATTCATTTTCATTTTTGGCATGTAAGCGCTTCTTTTAGATCTGACCCCTACTGTCAATTATAGCCCACCAATGGTCACATCTTGGACAAGCCCCCTGCACTTTCCAGAACCCTCAACACTGACTCAGGAACTAAACAGCCCTTGATATTTGCAGAAAGCCAATACCATGGCACAGGGTCCATTGCACAAAAATAAATTGCTTGGTCAAGTTTAAGTTAGAAACACGAAATACACAGTCCCTGAGATTCGGACATTTTACAGTAATGTGAAAGAGACTAAACATATCCAGACCTAGGATTAAATCCTTTCACTGGAAAACTTCCTGGTGATTTTGAGTAATCTACCCTGACAACATTTCCTGACCTGAAATTAGAACTGTCCAGTTCAATCTAGTCCTGGTTTCTGTTCTTTCCTACATGCTTATGGAAATTTCAAGGTGAGCTTATTATTGCTGCCTACAGCAAACCAAATGCCCCTTTGCTAAATAGAGCCCACTCTGACAAACAGGGTGGAAGGAGGATGGATCTTGTCTATATGAGCATCTTATTTTATTAAAGTGTGCTAGTTACAGATGAATGCAAGCTCAAAAGAGCACAATTACTTCCCCCGTGAAAGTTTAAGCCAATGCAGTCCCAGTAACAGAAACCATTTGTCTGTTCACTCTAAAAGAGGTGGGTCAAAGTCACGGGCGACTGGTGCCACCTTAGTCAGGGGGAACATGTGCCCCCCCAGTGACCAGTCAGCAGGGGGGTGGGGGTAAGTCGGGGTGTCTCCCTGCAGCCAGTCTCACTGACTGGGGAGTGACCATAGCGCTCCCGAAAGTGGCTGCGGCACTTCACCTGGTGCTTCCACTCCCTGGCCGGTGCTTGTGGGGGGGGCAGGCACCAGTGCTCTCTCCTGCCCCCCCAGCCATCGCCTAAGCAGGGAGCATGGCCTGTCAGGGGGTGCACCATTGCTCTCAGGGGGTGCACGTGCACCTCATGCACCCCCTACATGTCACCACTGGTCAAAGTGGAAAAGTGGTGATCGTGTCCCGTTCTGGTTCCAGAGGCACGAGTCTGAGCCTTCATCTGGACTTGCATTCAAAACCATTCCCAGCTGAACCAGCTATAAATTGGATTTGTGGGTATTCAGACTGCAGGAGTCAAAACTAGCTGGTCTGATCCAGCCATATCATTCCTTTGTGTGGGTTGACAGCACACACTGGCATACCAGCCCAAGGAGCTGAGTAGAGATGTGGGTTTTCCGGAAAATTTTGAATTGAAAAATTTTCCAATGCCCTAAATAAAACATGATCCGATTTAGCATGTTTATTTGACTTATATTTAGAAAACAAAACTAAAAAAGTTAACCTTATGTTAATTTTATGTCCCAATAGCCACAAGTATTTGAACTTAAATATTTGATTAGGAAAAAAATTAAATACAGCACACTTAATGTGGTTTAAATGTTACATTCAAACAAATTCAAAGCTTTATATGAAAATAAATTATTTTTATTGGAATACCTGTAAAAATGTAAAGATAGTACACAAATAGCATGTACATCCCTTACATTGTTTGTTTAAATTTAAGAAAAAACATCAAGGAACTGAAAACTGTTGACACACTAATTTTAGCACACCCAAAAAACTGTGCATGGTATGCTGTACTTTGGTTTTGATTTGAACCTGCACAGCCAATTAGGCGAATTCAAAATTTGATTTTTGGTTTGGATTATTATGTAAGTGTATTTACTCACTTGTTTACAAATCAGTAAAACATATATGTACTCTTTGTCTCATTTCCTAGGAAAAATCACCTGAAAAACATTAATTATAGCTTTGAAACTGCCAAGCTTGCCTAATATTGTATTGGCACCCATTCATTGTTACTAATGAATTTCATGAAACAATTAATTTTTAGAAATGGAAACTTTCCCACGGAAAAATAAAGCACTGGAAAATTTTCACATCTTTGCCCCTGAGGACAGTTGAAATGAGTGCCAAGCATGAAATGGGCTTGAAGAAGAGCATCAGAAGACATCAGCTGCTGCTGCCATGGTACAGTTTCCCCTTATACTGGGAACTGCTGCCACTGCTGCATGCTTCTTGTACTCTTGTGGCTTGTGCGGCTACCATTGCTGCTGCCACTGCTACGCAGGTTCCCCACATGCTGGTGGCTGTTCCTGATGCTACCCCTAAAGAAACTCCCTGGGGGGACACTATTCCGGGGCCCTATCTAAATTTGCAGCCAGGATTGGTGCCCCACTAAACCACCCATAGTTAAGATACTGGTTACAGTTTATAGAAGAGAAAGCAACCTGCTTCTAGGTGCACAATACATCACTTTTATTAGTCAAATGAGAGAAAGCCTGAATTTGAACACAAGTGATCTTACTTCCACCTTCTTCAAAGTGGGCAGTCTACAGTTCCAACAACCTAGTTGCACCCAGGTTCTTCAGAGAGAAAAGGAAAGAAGCTGTGTGATCCCATTTGGAAACCTATTCCTTGTAAGTGTCTCTTGGAATTCGGAGTCTCCTTCCATCCCTAAGAGAACTTCACTGTAACTAGAATTTGTACCTTGCAATGCAAAATATATATATATTTCAGGCCATTTGGTAAATTCTTGGAATCCAAGAACTCCCCATTTCTAGTCCTAGCAGCATCACTGGCTTACAGTGTAGCCTCGGGTAAATCATTTAAGCTCTTTCTCTCTATTTTTTATGGATTTGGAAACTGATGTATGCTTACCTGTTTCATAGTGTAGCCCTGAGTAAATCATTTAACCTCTTTCTCTTATTTTTATTGATTTGGAAACTGCTGCCTGCTTACCTGTTTCACAGCATATTGTGAGAATTGCTTAGCTCCTGTCTGTGGCTCCCCACAGCGTTAAGAAAAAATGTAAAGTGTTTTGAAGAATTAATCCACTAGAAGAAGGTTCCACTCAATATGAACGTGGAATGGTCGGAGACGACAGTGTCCTACAGAAGAGTTGATGCTTAGGTGCAGGAAACATGAAGGAATTACCCTTCAGGAACAAGCTGTAGAGAACTACCTGGTTGCTTGGAAACAAGAGATTAGCTGCAGTTCATATCCCACCTCCCTTCATACATGAACTCGAGGGAATGGCTATAAATTGGCTGCTTGGGAGATATAGGACAGACCTTCTGTGGAGCAAGACCTCAGGTCACAGCACTGGGTCAGATAAGCTGGAGGAATTTTCTGTGACTACTTCTCCCTGCTCCCTCAGCATAGGATAGTTTGCTTTGATTTGTAAAGAAAACCATTGCCAGCTACCTCTGCATTTTGTCCACCAGACGACAGACACTAATTGGATAGCTCAATTACCCAGTGGAAAGCCAGCAGAGGGAATTGCCCACTACTACATGTATGTCGTTGGAGCTAAAATACTGGCAATCCATCAAGGAAATACAATTAAGGGAAAGGAAATAAACATTAAACATGAAATATAAGTACAGATGATGATTTAAAGCAAAATTACATTAATTTCTATCATGTGCTTGTTAGTCATATTTCTATGTAGGCTGCCAAGCATCAGCGGTCTCAGAAATAATTTGGTGCCTATTGCATGTCTGAATATTACAAATATAGTGAAAGCGTGAAAAGTAATGGCGATCAGAAACTTAGGGTCTTACTGCTCTGCTTACAGAGCTTCACGCAGCACAGGAGGAATACTGTTAAATGACCAAACAATTATTGTATGGACATTTTAGCAGCCATCCATAACTTGATTAGACTCTTGAGTGCAAAGTCCAAGTGAAGTGGACATGACATAGGATATATTCCCTTGGCATCACAACATGGAAACTCAGAGGAGAACTACTATGAACACTGTTGTGCTGAACAGTTACAATCCAAGTGTTAACAACAACTAATGATGCTTGGTGCCAGTAGTAATTGTGACCCTTACAAACAGACACAAGCTTTTGCTTCCAAGAGCCTACAGTCTAGTTCAGATATAGACAACACAGTTCGGGCATGTGTTACACAGAATATCAGGTGAAGATTTAGACTTGAAGTGGCTGAGAAACTTTGCATAGGCTATGTTTGAAATTATTCTGAACAGAAAAAAAATGGGTATATTGTATGGCGTCCAACCTATTTATGGCATTGTTTTTATATTCCTGGGTTTTCTAATGGATGTTTTTTATTCCATGGTAATCTGTAAAATGGGCATAAATATATGCCCTCACTCTCTTAAAGTGCTTTGACATTTATAAGTGCAAAAAACCCTCAGTAAACCACATAATTAAGTATGGCTAGCTCTACACTACTTCTATTATGAGGGTTTCTCCCTATTGAAGGGAAAATACAGAGGACTCTTAGTTTACAAGCACTTTTAGCCTGTAGTATGAATGAATGAGACAGATTAGAGCCGCTCCTTACAAATGAAAACATAGTTTGAAAGTTCATTTAGGCAGCTTTCAAAAAGGATCTGCCCCAAAAGTAAACAAAGCTGACACATTAGCTTGGCTGACAACTGTAATGAGTACAACTAAGTGTTTATAGCCTTTTGGTACTGAAACAAATTTTCTTGCAAAACTAAAGGAACTGAAGTGTAAACAGAAATCACTACATTTATGAATACCTGTTGGCCAATATAAAAAAAATGGACTTCCTCTGGTTTCTTGACAAGGTACCCATCATAATTCTCACCCAGACGTGCACCTTGTCATTTTCTAGGAAATTTCCAGTGCAGACATAGTAAGCAGGAACCTCACACAGTTAATAGAAGAACTATAATCTTGTATAAACACCACAAGAAAAGCCAGGAATTTAGGCAGCCAAAATGAAACAAAAATAAATAGCAAAGCTACCTAAACAAGACTACATTTGTATATGCTGGGGTTAGGTGCAGCCCGGCAGAGCCCATTCTGCTCTTTGTTTCCATACCACATACTGTATATAAACACAGGCTGAAATGACCAACTGCTCCCCACAGTAGAAGACAGTTTTCCTTGAACAGAAAGAGATTAATGTTTGCCATTATTATCAGCAAAAGGAAATCAAGATGACCTTTGTCTTTCTCCACCTCAGCCAAAATAGCAGGGAGGCCAAAACAGGAGAACAGAGGGGGAAAAAACCCTATCTTCTCTCCTGCCCAGTTAAAATGACTGAATTTGACCCATGTGTCTACATTAGCTGAGTGAATGGTGATATTAACAGTGCAGTATATCAAGGACACAGCTGATAGTACCATCTCTGACTAAGGTGCCCTGACAGTTCCCATTGTCACTCTTCATTTTTCAGTTAAACTTTAGCCAGTTTAAAGTATAAGTAAATTCCAGCCCAGGTTTTTTGTTTTATTTTTGTTTGTTTTATCCAACTTCAGCCAAAATAGTTTAGTCATTTCCAAAAATGAGACTATGGGAAAAATATGTTGAACTCAAATAAAAGAATAATGGAATTTTTTTGTTGTGAGAAGGCCTAGCACCCTTTTGGACTGGAACAAGGACTTGCTGCTTATGGGTCTTTAGCTTACAAATGCAACTTGCATAAGGTCAGTGGACACTTGCTAGGAGCCATTTAATTAAATTCCCTCAAAAATTCCATCCACATTGGGTATGCTTCATCTCTCAGCCAATCAGAATTTTTCTTGAAGTTAGAGGTTCCAGCTCCTCTGGGCCCAAGCAGGAAAGCAGGGGTGTCTTCTGGACCCTGGTGACCTGGAGGAGAAAGTCTCCTGATTCAAATACAAAAGAGACAACAGGCAGAATGGAGCAATGAACCTAGGCTGGAGAGGAGAAATACTGCAGAGGAGGACTGGGAGCCAGGGGAAGGGGTGGGAAACAAAAGGTGGAACCAGGAGCTAATTTGGGAGTGTAGAACAGTGATTTTCAACTTGGAGAACTAAAAAGTTAAGCAAATAATCTATATGTAGGCATCTGGGCTGGGGACAGAAATGACACATAAACTGGTATAAGTGATCAGAAACGGGTTCAAATCTATATAACACAATAGAAATTCAGTGCACATGAACCACTTTCAAAATGGCCAAAACCAGTTTAAGATAAACCTGGATGGATGTAGTATCAGACTTAACTGATTTAAGTTAAATCAGTTTACTAAGTTTCTGTCCCAAATCCCCTCCAAATTCAAGTTAACTCACAGTCCCCCCCAGCATCCCAGGATGCTTTGAACCTGCCCAGCAAACCCCCCTTCCAGGGCGGGCAAGTTAGCCTTGGCCCAAGCTGTCTGCTCAGGCCCAGCTGGGAGGTGTGCTCTAGAACCCCCCAGCTCCTGGCCTATGCCACTGCAGGCATGTAGATTTCCACAATCAAAAGTAAATGTCTGTCCACTTGCTTACTGGTTCAATCTATGCAGCTCAGACTAACCTGTGAAGATTGAACTGGTTCAAAGCCTTGGGCTTTTTGACTGTCTGTACTTAGCCCTGGAGGAAAAAAAAATCAGATTAGGTATTTAGGTATCTAACTTTGGCTAATGAAATTGGAAAGTTCTGGTCTAAGAGCAACTTGTCCACAATATGCCAGAGATACAATAGCAAGCCTAGGAACAGAACTCAGCAGGCCTGATACCAAGTTCTGTTCTGATCAATAACTAACACAACAGCAAAGGCCACTCATTTGTCACTGCAAAAATTTCAGTCAGTCACACTATGAGTAAAGTATCCTTTATTTTCTAAGCAAATATTTTAACTTCATAACAAACTAATTATTTAAAATTGAAGCTCACTCTTTCACACTTACTACACTGGACATATAGAGCGAAACTATAAAAATTTAAGGGAGTCTTACTCAATAGTGGAGTGGGTGGTGTTACAAACACAAGGTCATTAAAGTCATGCCCATGACAAACACATTGCTTTAATGACAATAAAGCGGATGCCAGTTTTTGTAAAGCCTACCCATTTAAGTAATCCCCTTGATTCCTTCATAAGTGGACTAGACTCAAGGGTCAGGTCCCTAGTTAATAGTCTGCGTCATTCAAAATGAAGCTGTCTCCTGTGAGTTTAGAAAAGAAAATGTCTATATAAATTACTACTCAGTTATTCTTAAAGAACACATTACAAGCTCATGCAGTTGTTTCTTGAAGATATACAGCTGTACCGTAAGTCAACTCTGTAAGTAGTGCTAGGGAAAAAGTCTCAAGTAAGTACCTTTCTGTCCAAACTCATAAACCTCCTTCCTGTAATACCTTTCAAATATTTTTCATGCTTATGTAAATTAAGGTGAAAAGAACAGCAAACACTCAACACAGTCAAATAACCTAGAGAACATATTTGTTTACTTTATATTTAAAACAATACACTTCTAATTTTAACATATTACACATATTTGAACCAACTGCCCATAAATCCTGCACCTTTACTGTAAATAAATTCCTTTTCTTAATGCAAATCACCTCTACGTAATTTTCTGACACATCAGCCAGATTGCAGAACACAGCAGCATTACTAATTACAACTGTCCTGCCCATAATCATTAGTCATAAGTTTTCAGTTTTATAATCCTTATCACCAGTAAGACTTAGCAATTTGCATTTTGCAAGAATATTTACTTTCTCTGCGGTTAAGATTGAGGCGGGGTGTTTTTCTTATGTGGTATTTTCACATTGTAGTGATATGGACTATTATAGTGATATGGCCTAATTGTAGTGATATGGCCTAACTGGTATTATACTATGGAAGCTCAATAAGAATTCAAATGGTCACAAAATATTCTATGGAAAATAAAAAGCCCAACATACTCTAACAATATTATGACATTAAAAAGCAAAAACAACAGGCTTTTTAACTGTGCTCCTAGTTTAAGAATCTAGACATTCTTGACCTGTAAAAATAAGCCAGAAATGTGTTAGCTTCACAATTTGTAGTATCCAGAAATGTGACCATTCACATTGTACTGACTGAGCCAAGTTCACTGATTTCTAGGGACCATTTTTTTGTAGTATACCTACTTACAATATATATGTACCATCATTTCTTTCCAAAAAAAACGATTAATAGCAATATGTAAAATAATGTAGAGCCTATTAAATCAAAACCATTATTTAAAAAGAAATATACAATAGCTCCAAACTGTACAGACTATGTTGGGTTTAACTATTCCTGTGAAAACAGTCTAGCAATTTGTTGCAGGGAAAGGCAAAAGACTGTTGGAATAATGGATTGAAGCTGAAGTCCTCTATGTAAGCAGCACATCTAATGGTTCTGCAAGATTCCTCACCCTCAGTGTACCATAATGACTAAAATGCAAAATCAGTGCTGAATTTCCTTCAGTAAAATGAAAATTAATTCCTCAGAGCCCATCAAATCACTTCTCTCCTTATTGCGATTGCCCACAATTAACATAATTGTGATATGGACTTATATCCACTAGAAACTAGGTGGAGAAACTAGTAGTCTTAATTGCATATGTGAATGCCCTGCAAGATCCATCTGGGATTGCAAGTGCTGTTTTGTGAAATGGTGCAAAATAGGTTTTTGTCTGTACTTAACAGTATGGTGTTAGAGAGGCATTTTGCAAGAGGCTAGGAACATAACCAGCTATTATAAGGTCATCCAGGCAAGCACATATACACATGTAGCTTTGGCAGCTCCACATTATTAAATAGTGCTTGGACATGTAGAGTGGATTAATTCTTGCTTTGGATAGAAATGAAAAGAAACACACATAGAATTATCTTCCTTAGTCTATTTTTATTTACGCTGGCCACACAGTTCCCTGTTATTGCTTTAAGTAATGTCACAAGGCAGCAGCAAAGCTTATATACAAACATGGTCCCACTTCCAGCATCTCCAGCAAGACTCGGCTTTGTTCAACACTGCCAGCCAAACTGTTCCCTGGAAACAGCTTCCAGCTGCTGTATCTGCCTTAATCTTCCTCCAAATATTAAATCCAGTTATCGTAAGTATTTGGCCTAGCACTCCAAAATCACTACCCTTGTCTCCCCAATCTCTCTTTCCACACGCCTAGGCTAGGTACAGCCAGTGAAAAAGCCCAAGGCTGAATCAATTCAAGCTTTGCAGGTTAGTCTAAGCTGTGTAGATAGAACCAATAAGCAAGTGAACTGATATTCACTTCTGATTCCGGAAATGCAGCCAGATGCCTGAAGTGGCTCAGGCCAGAAGCCAGAGTATGCAAGAGCATGTCTCCCTGTTTAGCTGGAGCAGACAGCTTGGGCCAAGGCTAGCCTGCCCAGCCAGCGAGGGGGGGAGGGGGAGTTTGCAAGGAAAGTGCAAAGCATCCTGAGATGCTGGGGGACTGCGAGTTAACTGGAGGGGATCTGGGACAAAAGTTCAATAAACTTATTTAACCTAAATTATTAAGTCTGGTACTATATCCATACAGGTTTATCTTAAACCAGTTTCAGTCATTCTGAAAGCAGTTTATGTGCACTGAACTTCTGTTGTGTTACAGATTTGAACCAGTTTCTGATCACTTAAACCGGTTTATGTGCAACTTCTGTCTCTAGCCATAGCAGCTAGTGCTAAGACATCTGGGGTTGCTTTGCAGACATAGCTAAACTGAACCATGCCTCTCTTCAGGTGCAGACTTGAAGACAGCGCAGAAGGAAAATGTGTCCCAATTGTGGTTTCCTATTCAAGACCCAAGCACAAGTTACAACAGTTGGGCAAGGACTGTGCATGACCAACATCTCTAGCCATTGCTAAATGCCTTGGTTACATCAGGTAGCCATGCTAGAGACCATTTACTTTATCCTCTCAAGAAGTGTAGCAGTAGCCACAATCACCCTGTATTGCACGTGGTTAAGATACACTACACTTTTTGCAGTTTCCACTGAGGCCCAGCTCCCACATCATTTCCAGAGCAGTGTTTAAGTTGTTCAATCTTGCCCAAGGAGGGACCTATTTTAGCTTTTTTCAGTCAGAAAGTAAAAATAATCTTTCTTTCCTTCAATTAATATGGCAGTTGCTTTATTTTAGCCATAATATTCATGCTAGTGCCTCAGGCTCATCTATCTATACTAGAAAAATGAGCCCTTTCCACATGAGGAGAATTTTCTACCATTCACTGTTACTAACATTGGTAGTGTTTGAGAACTGCTGCTGTGAAAGTTTTAACAATACTACAGCACCATCTTAGCAAAGGTGACAAATATTTTTAAATTCCTCCACTGCAGGAAGGGTCTGCAGAATCCAAGTGCAGCCTCTGGCGATGAGAAAGGGATGCTTGAAATGGGAGCTAGTACACAGAGCACGGCAATGATTATACCCAGCCTAAGGCCTTTGCCATGAATGTGTAGCTATTGAAAAATGTTATGAGAGCAGCACCAGGATAATGCAATTTTAAATTGTCTCCCATTAACTCACAGTGGCTAAAGAAACGTATGCGCTGACAATGTGTAGAAGCACACTTAGGCCTCGTTTTTCAGAAGCTGGCCACTAAGCTTTGGTGCCTCAGCTGAGATACCACGGGTCTGATCTGCAGAAGTGTTGACCATCTCCAATTTTAACTGAAGTCAAGCTGTAGAGGCTTAGCACTGTTTAAGATATGGCCCAAAGCATCTCAGCATCTAAAAATAAGATGAGATACTTCAAAAAAGTCAACAGTTTTTTTTTCTGCCTTACTGCCTGATCCTACGTAGTCAATGGCAAGATTCCTGTTGGCATTCAAAGTTCAACAGGACAGGATGAGGACCATTCTGCTAATACTGATAGCTTCTCTACATGGGAATATTCAGGAGAGTTAGTCTAAATTAACTTTTAAAATGGATTAACTAAACCACAATTAAACTTCCATGTGAACACACGTATTCAGAATTAAAATGGATTTGTTCATTTTACTTGAAAACATAAGATATTCAGAATTAAAGCTACCTTAAATTCCCATGTGAACACTTATTCAGACTTAATGTAATTTAGCTAATTACTCAAGAATTCATCCAAATTAGCTTTTAATTTTAGCACCCTAAAGTAGACAAACCCTAGACTTTTTAGCTACATTACATCACAGTGACTGCAGTTGTGGTATTTTTAGCCTGTCTCATTGCTATATGGTGCACTAAATGAAAAATATATCTGTATTTTAATAATATAAGGGAGGCAGCAGCTGCTGTTGCTGCATGCCTACCAGACTGTTATTGGCTCTTAGGACTTTCATTGGTGAAGATACTGAATGGCCTGAAGGTATTGTTGGTTGCCACACTATATTTTCTTTCATAAACATGACCTATTATTTTTAAATGTTGTATATGTTGCAAAGAGATGAAGAGATGACAGAAGAGCTTTCCTTTTCTACCATGCTCTGGGGACTAAGTTGTCAAATTTCATGGGGAGAGCGGGAGTGGAGGGGGGGAGGGAAGTCACTACAAGATCTTCTGAAAGAGCATGTTATAGAAAAAAAAATCTAGGATACCAAATGAAATGTCTAATCGATTGCATGTTAGAGCCCAGAAACAAGTCCTTTTGGACTTGCTAATTACTTTTCAGAAAACCAGGCCAGAAATCATCAGAATTCCTTCCCGAAGGAAGCAAACAGCATTAATATCCACCTGTGGACTCCTGCAGCACCCCACTGTGCAGATGGGCTGTTAGCACAGTACAAAGCATGTTAACTATGGATGCTATGGAGTCACTATGAATACGGAGCACTGGAATTTGCACTGGAAGTGGGCTGCACAGTGGCTCCTTTAATCTTGCAGTTTCCGCCGTGTGGCCCCCCACTGCTGATTGGCAGAGGGGTCCCATCCACCCCACTGCTCATCAGGAGGCAAAAACTGCAGTTTAAAATATGCTGTGGTTTTTGCCTCCCATCTGGTCAGCTGCAAAATGTGGAGCCACCAGAGCCCCTCCGTCAATCAGCAGTAGGAGGCAAAAATTGCAGCATATCTAAAACCACGATTTCCACTTCCCCACCAATCAGGGGTAAGCAACAAGTAGAAGGGCCCTTCCACCAATTAGCAATGGGGGGTGTGCAGAGAAAACTGCAAGATTAAAGAAGCCACCACACAGCGCAATTGCAGCACAAAATCCAGTGGTCCTTAATTATGAGTGTATGGACTGGCCAGAGGGAACTGCTGCATAACTGCAAGAACCTTGTTTCCATCCTTCAGACTGTCTCCTAGTTACTGCTTCTACTCCAACTAATATGAAACTCATATTAGTTGGGACAGATGTATTAAACAATGGGCATGTCTACACATGCACATTACTATGCAGTAGACTAATTTACTGTGCAGTAAAGCAACACTGTCTACATGTGCACTGCAATTAGGGTGCAGTAGATTAATTTACTCTGGTGTAGGACAGTCCCATCAGACACAAGTACTATCGAAGAGTGGAATAAATTACTGTGTGCAAATGCACATGTAGATGGTGACATCAGGATTAGTTTACTCCAGCTCAGATTGCACTGGAGTTTATTCGGTCGCACTAACTGCGCATGTAGATGTGCCCACTCAGAAGTTAAATAGGGAAGAAAAGCAAACTCTGTTTTGCATTCATGATATGTTCCAATTAGAATTACCCTGTGTTTTTAAAAACTTCTGTTGACATGTCCTTGTGTATTTCAAGGGCTCACCTCCCCAAAGACATCAAGTTCCTTGATTTTTCCAGATTCTGCAGACCATCTGCCAGTTGTTCATGTAAGAGGCTTCCCCTCTGCACAGCTCCACCTGAAAAAGTCATCCTGTGTCTCTTCCTTCGATTGACTTCAATCTTTTCATAGAATCATAGAAAATGAGGGTTGGAAGGGACTTCAGGAGATCATCTAGTCCAACTCCCTGCTCAAACATCAAACAAACATAATCTTTCTCACTCTTGTCCAAGCTCCTTTGTCTCTTATTGTAGTATTATATTTTATGTGAGGTTACACAATTATCAGAAAGCTGAGTATCTCAAAACCCTATTCTACGATTAGGGCCAAGATCTTTATCAACTGCACCTCTGCAACCTCACTGAAGTCAACTATATTACAAAGGGGCTAGAGAAGATAGAACTTCAGCTATATGTCATCCAAGGAAAAAGTATTTTGTGATATCTTTTATTGGACCAACTGCATATCATATTTTCTCACAACAACATGCATTCCACCCTTCCTAACCCACCATCAAAAAAATCAGCTCCCCAAAATTGGGACACATGTATTAAACAAAGAAGTTGATTGTTTTGGCTGAGACAGAAGCACCCTGCTTTGATTCCTGCTCCATGATATAGCAACATTATTATTTAAGCAACTGAGAGAGTAAATTGACTTAATGGCCCATTGGTCTTCACTTCACAGGCATTAACAATTGTCTCACCTTTTTAATGTTCTTGATGTCCTACTAACCAAGCTAACCTTTTTAGAGCAATTTTTATGTCTGCTAGCTGTTCTTGTTAGCCTAAACTGGGGGCGTGACAGCTGGAGATTAAGCTCTGTCCATGCTCTATGAAGCCATAACTCTGGAAATATTTTTTTCCCTTCAAAATCAAGTAGTTAGCAAAGCAAACAAGATTACCAGAATGGTTACATTTCTACCTCATTATTTACAGAGCAAAAGCAAACAGGAGAAAAATCCCAGAAACAGGCAGACGGTCCTTTTTCCAGGGCCAAAAAGAAGGATAAAATGGAAATTAGGACATGTGAATAACAGAATGTCCCAGGGGAGCGGGGGCACTGGGAGACCCCCGCGGCGGTCAAGGGGTCTGCTTACCTCCAGCAGGGCCGGAGGAGCCGAAGAAACCCCAGGCGCCGG
>NW_005842150.1:79067-102086 GCF_000455745.1 Alligator sinensis | reverse complement strand
GCAGAACCAGCTGGGAGCAACGCAGTGCAGCACCCGGGAGCGGGACAAGGAGGGGAGAGGTCAGCCTCGTGAAGGGGGCAGCTGCCAGCGGGGAACCTGCCACCCGAGACGGCCGGAGGGGCGACGACGGCGCCGAGAGTGGGGCCAACGATACTCCACGCTATAGAGCCGACGGCACGGGTAACTGGGGCGAGAACCATTGGGAGAGCAGAACAGACATCTGCAGCCCAAGAAAGGGGAGCGTAAGCTGGCATCCTTACGGGGAGAGGCACGACCGGTCCGAAGACCACTGGTAGTCACCAGCGGGTCTGAACCAAGAGAGCGCGAGGCAAGGACGGATTGGGGGCCAGAATAGGAAGACCTGAGGGGGCGTATGGCCGGGGTGTAGGGGAGGACGGAGCCCCGAGAGTTCCCGCGAGGAAGCACGCCAGCACCGGGGGATGCCCCGAGGGAAGACCCCCCACTGAAAGAGTCATCAAAGTCGTGGCAGGCGAGTTCTGGGGTCTCCCTTTACACCAGGCGGGGCAAAACCTGGACAGTACGAACGAAGCCCGGGTGTGCAAAACATCGGGTCCGGGCGAAGGCGGCGCGCGAACTCCAGGTGGAACAGAGGCGGGTACACAGAACTTCAGAGTAAAAACACCTCTCAGGTGGAAGCCATTAGGGAATTATAAGAACTGGCACAGTTAGAGATATACAGAGATCTATCGAGTACATGAGGGGGGGAAGACATTTCAAAAGAATACAGCAAGTAGAACCATGCAGCAGAATGCAGCCAGGCCCGGCACACTATATATTTATACTGTCTCTCTCCACTACTTTATACTTCGTGTAGTATCTCAAATTAAAAAAAAAAAATCTTCTTGTATTTTTTTTAAAACAAACAGTTAAGCCTCACAACCCTGCTACCATTTAGTGCCACTTGATAAATGAGGCAAAGGGGTCAAGGTCATGCAGTAGAAAAACAGTAGAAGCAGAAAGAAAAGTGGAGAGTCTCTAGTTATTCAATACGATTAGAATTAAAGCATTCTGTTTAGGAGAAAGAAGCATAATACAACTTGAACAGTATCTAATAAAGGTACAACATCACACAAAGTGAGTTGTAATTTATTTATCAGTCTACATTAGGGTTTTACACCAATGCCTCTCACCACAGTATCTGAGTATCTTATATTTTTAATTAAATTGGTGAGGCAATTATCATTTATGTAATAAAAAATGTAAGCAATTTATTTTTCCCACTTTTAAAGACCTACAATGTGACAGTTCCTTCCATGAGGGGCTGACAGTCAAACTAGGGAGAAGGACATGAATGCATCATAAAAATAAAGTGACTAGGTATGGCATGCAGCTTATGAGTTCCACCTTTTAGATGACTTTAAGGACTGCTGTTTCTTTGTATAGTGAGTACTTTGACACAAGCTGGTGGCAGCAGTAAGTACCTTTAAAATAAAAAAGTATCTGCGTGCAATTGTAAATCCTGGGGACAAAATAAATAAATATGTAAATACATACATAAATACATAAAAAACCACTTGCTAACCTTTCTAAAGTTTTCCCATTCTATGTCATGTATGTGATCAGGAACAAATAATTTCTTAAATAATGATTTACTACTCATTGCAACTGCAGGGCAAAATGGGGATTTAACAGCAGATATGATCTTCTTGTACAAATACCCACATAATATCCAGATGGTAAATCAGCTCTCTCTGCAGAAAAATCTACATGCTTCCATGTCAGTAAGGAACGGGCCAGGGATAACAGCATTATATTCTGCATTCATTGCATTAGACATGATTTGCTGCACAAATGTGTATATTCAGATGGTATAAAAAATACCCAAACTTTCAATACACACCTGCTTTTATTAATGAGAAATAGTTTAGTCAGAGGACTTATTACATTTGTTTCCCCGCATAGACCTTCATTTTGTCTGTGACCACTTAGCTTCATCCTATATGTGGACCACAGTGTTACATCGTGTTACACAGTGTTACACAACAATGAACATCGTGTTCATTAAGTATATCCACTATAAACGCAACAGGTTTATTATTCAGATGGGGAAAGTGGTTCTGCAAAACAGTTATATGCAGCCAATGTTCCTGCCCCTCCAACAAACCACATCTCTACCCAAAATGCCAAGTAGGAGGGACTGGAATGAGAAGCCAGATTAATGATATAATCCCCTACACAAATTGGTTTATCTAATGATACACCAAAGAAAACAAAGGCTGGCTGCCCTATGGAAAGCACGTTCACGCTGCGTGTGTGTACCTGTGTGTAGAGGCAGACTAGATTGGCACACATTTAGTGGTTTTAACACGCTATAAAGATGGAATAGATGTGTGGCTGCCACTTCTCTAAATCAAGTTGTATTTCACCCTCGCTGGCATAAAGCCCAGCTGCACCGACTTTACACGGGGGGAGTTAACTCCATCTTTAGTTTGTTTATATTGTTTATGCAGACATTTTAGGCAGGCTCACTGAATAGCTTCCTGTGAGAGAAATGCTTTCTTGTAATCCCACCTTGAATGAACAAACTCCCACAGTTTTGACTGTATTGGATGTATTTTAAAGTAACTGCTCTGTCTGTCAGAAAAGGCTCACATAGAAAAAGACAAACAAATAAATAATATTAGTCCAAATTTTCCATTGATTTCCCCATCTTTCATGCCACTGCTTCTCAATGCTTTTAGGCTCAAGTCACCCTTCAAAAAAATACCAGCGTGGTTAATAAACAAGTGAGAACTATAGAAAAATATTAGAGCAATTTTTCTGTTGCAAAGAACTCAGAACAACCACAACAAGTCAGACTGCTTTTAACACGCTGGTTTCCCATTTGAAATCTCTAGGTTTATCTTGTGAATCATGTTTGCACACCTAACAGTGCTAATATATAACAGGGTGTTCTGTGGCACCCTTCAAGGACTGTCAAGGTAACCTAGGGTGCTACAGCATGCTTGCTGAGAATCTGTTTCAAGCCCAAAAAAGAGCATTTTGATGAGAAGCTAACACCTCTTCTATTCACATAGATTGAAAAATATGCAAAGTAAAGAGAAGATGCAAAGAAAGATGTCAAAAGCAGGGAGGAAGTGAGTGGCAGAGTCTGTTCCTTACTGGAAAGCTGAATGTTCAGCTCTTTTCTGCATAAATCCTTGCAGGGGGATCCAATTATTTTCTTCCTCTTGTTCCAACATTGTCTAAAACAGTCTTTTCCCTACTTTATTTTAGCTTTATACAAGTCAGAGCACAGAAACACTATTCTCCAGACCTTTCAGATGACATCAGCAACACAAAGATGACTTAAGCTCACTCTCTTCCATGCATGTGTTTCTTGCAGAGATTTGCTCAGCCTGACAAAGGGTTTTTAAACCCGAAAGCTTGCTAAAAATTTTTTTCCAACTATTTAAGTTGGTCTAATAAAAATATCAGATTCACCCAAAGAACCTAAATCTTTGGGTCTGCCTAAATGCTACAAGAAGCATTTATTGGGTAAAACCAAATAGTGTCAACCTTCTAACAGCCTACATGCTCCAAAATGAACCCAGCCTAATGATGACAGAGTTGATCTGGGCAAGGAGGAAAAGGAAGAGCTACCCATTGAAGTACTAAAAGCCTAATTCATAGGTTTCTTACCATTCTTCAGTTTAACAATTAAGACTCAAAAAGAGGCTTTGCTCACAAAGTATAGCAAGGCAATTTCAAATTAGGGTCATGAAATTTATGTAATATCTACTGACACCAGGCAAGACTGCAGGCTTGATTGCAGGCTGCAGAGCCAGCTCTCTCTAATTCAGGGGAAAGTTATTTTCAGTTACCAAGCCAGCAGTCATAGTGAATTGAATTGAGGACTGAGGAAGTTCCCCTCTAAACTCCACCTGAAATGTAAACATTTACCCTTTCTCGTCACTCCCTCCTCCTGAATAGCTATTTTTTTGTACCTCACTGCAGCCTTGATTCCATTCTTGAATCGATATACTTTGTAGTTTATTTATTTTCAAAGTATCATCTACGTGTGGAGCTAGAAGACACCTGAAGAACTCATCTAGTCCAGTGGCATTCAACCTTTTGTTGACACCTGCTGGATGAGGGGCTCGGAGCCAGTCCGTAGGCCAAATCAGGCCCTGTGAGACATTCTGCTTCCTGGGGCCCTCTGCCACCTTCCTCAGCCTTGTGCCACCTCCTGGGGCCCCAAGCTGCAAGATCAGGGTCCACACCACCTCCAGGAAGTCCCTGTGTCCCCAGATCAGGCCCTGGACCACTTCTGGCTCAAGAGGTCCCCACAGGTCCAGAAATTTGGCAGCAGGGGAGCAGCAATTGCTGCCATCACTTCCAGGCCACCAACATTTCAGGCCCCTGGGGGTTGGATAGCATGGCTCCATGGGCTGGACCTGGCTTGTGGGTTGAGCAGGCCTGATCTAGTCCATCCCCCTACAGTGAAGCTAGATCAGGTATACATCAACAATTCCTCTTTTGTGCCTGTGCTTACTTCCTAAGTCATTCTGAGCTTTTTTAGTCTTATATAGAGGAAGGCACAATTCAGCAAATGCATCTTACCCAAACTATAGGTAGCCTGAAGCAAAGACTAAAAAAGCCAGGCAGCAAATGAGGCAATTAGCTGCACCCAGTTCCTGGGTGCAGAAGATCTGGTCACATGGCTAGAAGGAGGCTGGACTTGGGGATATAAACCCAATCTCTAACTATGTAAAGGGTCCCTACATACAGCAGGGAGAGAAGCTCTCAGAAGAGAAAGGCTACTGGAGGTAGGCTGGCCGGCCACCCACCCATGGGCACTGGGGTGAGATGGCTTCAGTGGAGTTAAGGCCTGTGGGCAACATTTACCTGGAATGAGGGAGATAATTTGCTTTGTGAAGCTGGTGACTTGTGTTTATGTTGTTATGAACTTGAGACTGAAGGACCAGGTTGCACCTACAGGGGTGTAGGAGGCCATAAGTGTGGGTGCCTGGGTGGCTCTTGCATGCTATAGGTACCATAAATTAATCCCAAACCAGAGGGGCTGAGATTCCTGGGATGAAACTGGATCCAGAAGGACTGCTGTCAAGATAGGGCTGATACTAGGAAGCTGCAGCCTTAGACAGTGGACCAAGGCTGATGGTGAGGCTAGAGAAAAAAGGGGCCAAGGCTGTGACAGTTGAAGCCCTGGCAGGTGCTCAGAAGCCTGTGGGAGTAATCCCTGAAAGAGGAAACACTTGTGGGAGAACACTAGCCCCAGCCTGGGCAGGCAAGACAACCAGAGAGGTTACTACTGGCCCCAGGATTGCCTCCCTCATTTCTTCCCCCCTCCCCCAAGCAAGCAAAACAACATCAAAGTCAAGACAGGCAAGAGACTGGAAGCAAGGTGAGGCTGGAAAGGATAGGTAGGTCAGATCACAAGGGGAGACCAGGTGCTGGGGCAAGGAGGGGAGGAGACCCCTTTCTCCCCTTGCAAGGTACCACTGATGCATTATACAACTTATTCTGCAGTATATCTACCTAGCTGCCTCTGGTTCCAAGCAGCAACTGTTCCTTTCCCTTTTGAGCTGTGTCCTTCTGCCCTCTGCCTGAGAATACAACTGCCTGCTGCCACTCTATTTTGATGCACCAAACAGAATATGCTATAGAGCAGTGTTTCTCAACCTGTGGGTTGCAACCCCAAAATGGGTTGCAAGCAAGTCCTAGAAAAATGTAGGAAAGCATGGATTTCCCTTTGCAGGATGGCAGCACTCCACCCTGCAAGGAGCTGCTTGGGGCAATTGGAGGGAGTGGGCACATGTGTCTTTGCATACATGCATATGGCTGGCATGCAGCCAGGCAGGGTCGTGGGTGCACCCCAGCAGCTGGATGCAGGTAAGTGTATGGGGAGTGGGGGTTAGAGGTCTACGGCTCAGGGGCTGTCTGTGGGTGAGGGTGTGTGATGGATATAGGTGTGGAGAGTGGGGAGGAATAGGGTGACGGGTGCCTGTTGGCTATTGGGGAAGGGGGCCATGCACCAAGCCCACATCAGGGCGGGGGGAAGGCGCCTTCCCCTCCAATGTGGGAAGGGAGTGGCACAGAGTTGCATGGCTGGGCTGGTGGCACCAGGACTGGTGCCTGTACTCACAAGGGTGGGGCATGATGGCCAGAAGATGTTGGGCAGGGGTGCGGAAAGGGCTGTGACCAGGCTGTCTGGTGTGGCACAGGAGCCCCAGCCCAGGACAAGGAGGTGCCACAGCCCTCCCCTCCTCCTTCCTCTAGCCCAAGCTGGGGCTGGACTTGCTCTGCTGATGCCTGCATGAGCTGGAGCCACTGGAGCCACCACACTCTGGCCCGAGGGGACGGGCAACTGGGGCCCCCCTCAAGCAGGGCTTGTGGGGGTCAGGGGGCTGTGGGTGGGGACTGGCCATCAATGTTTACAAATGGTCCTGGAACAAAAAAGGATGAGAAACACTGCTATAGGGAATGCCAACAAGAATTGACAGGCCCTCTAAGGAGTGCCCCCAACGTCAACACTGGACTTCATTTCTCTTGCACAGTAGTTACCCAAGATGAGGGGTATGAAACTCAAATGGGTTGGTAGGCCTGATCCAGATGGTGGCTTCTCATGGGCTCAATAATCCACCTCTAGATTCAGGCCATGGACCTCCAGGAGTTCCAGAGGCCACCTTTATGGGCTGGATCTGGTCCATGGACCATCTATCCAACACGCCTCCTCTACTCTAGTAAGTGTATTGTTGGAGTGTGTTAACTAACACATTCTAAAAGTAGGCAAAGTGGTACATAATCTTAATGTGCTAGATGACCAAGTTGAATTAGTGCAGTGGGAGCAAGGGTCTAGTACTAAAAGAGGGTCAATGGTCCAGCAGTTGGGACACTAGCCTTGGATTTGAGAGACCTCGCTTTAAGATCTGCTCTGTCATGGACATACTGTATGACCCTAGTCATGTCACAGAGGTATCTAAATGCCTTTAAATATCTGTCCCTTAACTTTTCTGTGACTTAATTTGCCACATGTTAAATGGGGATAGAAGTACCACTCTACTAGTTCCAAGAAGGATTGCATTCCAAGCAGAAGGATTGCTGGGAATAGATGGGATCCACCTGACAAAGGGAAGAACATCTTCACACACAGGCTTGCTAACCTAGTGAGGAGGGCTCTTAAACTAGGTTTGTCAGGGGATGGAGACCAAAGCCTTGAGGTAAGTGGGGATGCAGGAGACCTGGAGGAAGAGCAAGCAGGAGGTGGCAACAGGGGAACTGTTCTCATACTTTCTGAGAAATCTGGGCAATTGGCTAGCTACCTTAGGTGCCTGTACACAAATCCAGAGAGCCTGGAAAACAAGCAGGAAGAACTGGAAGTCCTTGCACAGTCAAAGAACTATGATGTGATTAAAATAACAGAGACTTGGTGGGAGCTCACATGACTGGAGCACAGTCATGGGTGGATACAAACAGTTCAGGAAGGACAGGCAAGGGAGAAGAGGAAAAGGAGAAGTTGCACTTCATGTGAGAGAGCCATATGATTGCTCTGAGCTCCAGTATGAAACTGGAGATAGGCCTGTTTAGAGTCTCTGGGTTAGGGTCAGTTGGGAGAGCAACAAGGGTGATGTTGTGGCAGAGATCTGCTATAGACCACCAAACCAGGAGGAAGTGGTGGATGAGGCTTCCTTCAAACAGCTAGTGGAAGTTTCCCGATCACAGGCCCTGGTTCTCATGGAGAACTTCAATCACCCTGACATCTGCTGGAAGGGCAATACAGCAGTGTGCAGGCAATCCAGGAAGCTTTGGGAGGGTGTTGGGGACAACTTCATGGTGCAAGTGCTAGAGTGGCCAAGTAGGGGCCATCCAGGAAGAGCACACACCAACTGCTGAAACTTCCTTAGCCTGACGAAGGGTTTTTGAACCTGAAAGCTTGCTTAATAACTATTCTCCAACTATTTGGGTTGGTCTAATAAAAGATATCAAATTCACCCAAGGAACCTTGTCTACCTATGTCCTTAGACCAACATGGCTACAACCTAAACCCCTGCAAGTAGGGGCCATGCTTTTCTTGTCCTGCTGCTCACAAACAGGGAAGAATTGCTGGGAAATTTAGTAGTGGATGGCAACTTGGGCAGCAGTGACCATGAGATGAATGAGTTCAGGATCCTGAGGGGGAAAAAAAGGAAGGAGAGCAGCAAAGTAAGGACCCTGGACTTTAGAAAAGCAGACTTTGACTCACTCCAATCTCATGGGCCAGAACCCCTGGAAAGCCAGTGTGAAGGAAAGAAGAGTCCAGGAGAGCTGGAAAGAAGCCTTCCTGAGAGTGCAGGAACAAACCATCCTGATGTGCAAGAAGACTAGCAAGTATGGCAGAAGACCGGCTTAGTTTACCGAAGAGTTCCCTGCTAAGCCAAGTCGCAACAAGAAAGCTTATAAGGAGAGGAAACTTGGATAGACAAATAAATGAGGGGAGCATTGCTCGGGCATGAAGGAATGAAGTCAAGAAGGCCAAAGTGCAACTGGAGGTGCAGCTAGAAAGAACAGGTTAGCAATTAAGCTGGATGTGTACAAGTCCCTGGGGCTGGGTGGGATGCACCTGAGGGTGTTGGCTGATGAGACTGCAGAGCCATTGGCCATCATCTTTGAAAACTGATGGTTGTCATAACCCAAGGGTATGATTTTGTGTGCACTTCGGCACTGCAGAATTCCCACATGGTGGCTAGCGATTGGCTTGCTAGCCGTATAAGAGGCTTGAGCGGTTTCCGCCCAAGTTGGAGAACTCCAAGGAGAACCCCGCAAGGGAGGACTCCACAACCATCTGGAGGAGGAGAAGGAGGACTTCACATCTTGTGAAGAACTCTAAGCGCTGCGGAGCCTAACAAACCCAGCGTGTGCCTTAAGAAGGATATAGGGGCCTGATCAACCTCTATCCTCTCCCCGTCGCCGCCTAATCCCTCGACGAACCCTTCCCTGCGCGCTCGTTCCACGGAGCCTAGCAAACTTTGTGTGTGTGTATCCAGAGCTCTTTCCAAGTTATTTCAAGAGGCTCAAGTTTTTCTACGGGTCTTGTTCGTACGAGTTTTGTAACTGCAACTTAAGTGAAGTTTTCTCCTGCCTGCACCGCGACCATCTACGGTGTAAGTAAAATAATCTTTAATCAACCGCTACGCGTCCGTGCCTGATTCTAGTCTGCCGGCTTGCATTCCCCGACCCACGTGCCAGGGCTGCTGGCCACAGCCCGCCGCACGCCCCCGAAGGCCTCAGACCGCTCCCGGCCCGCACAATGGTGATCAGGAGAGGTCCTGGATGATTGGAAAAAGGGGGGGCATAGTGAAGGGGGGAAAAAGAGGATCCAGTGAACTGCAGACTAGTCAGCCTCACTTCAGTCTCTGGAAAAATAATGGAGCAGATCATCAAATAATCCACCATTTTCTTCTATAAGTGCTTAGAAATTATTAGGAACAGCCAGCATGGATTCACCAAGGGCAAGTCATGCCTGGCCAACCTGATTGTCTTCTATGATGAGATGCCTGGCTCTGCAGATGAGGGGAGACCAGTGGATGTGGTGTACCTTGATATTTATTTATTTTTTAAACAAGGCTTTTGATATGGTCTCTCACAACATTCTTGCAGGCAAGCTGAGGAAATATAGGTTGCATGAATGGACTGTAAGGTGGATAGAAAACTAGCTGAAGCATCAGGCTCAGAGGGCAGTAATCAATGCTCAATATCTAACTGGCAGCCAGTATCAAGTGGAGTGCCCCAGGGGTCAGCCCTGGGGCTGGTTTTATTCAATGTCTTCATCACTGACCTAGAAGATGGCATAAAGTGCACCCTCAGCAAGTCTGTAGATGACACCAAGCTGGGGGAGTAGTAGATACGCTGGAGGGTAGGGCTAGGATTCAGTGACCTAGACATATTGGAGGATTGGGCCAAAAAGAATCTCGTGAGGTTCAACAAGGACAAGTGCAAAGTCTTGCGCTTATGATGGAACAAACCCATTCGCTGGTACAGGTTGGGGGCTGACTGGCTGGGATGCAGCTCTGCAGAAAAGGACCTGGGGGTTACAGTGGACAATAAGCTGAATATGAGCCAGCAGCGTGCCCTTGCTGCAAAGAAGGCTAAAGGCATATTGGGCTGCACTGGTAGGTGTGTTGCCAGGAGGTCAAGGGAAGGGATTTTTCCCCTCTATTCAGCACTGGTGAGGCCACACCTGGAGTATTGTGTCCAGTTTTGGGTCCCCCACTACAGAAAGGATGTGGACAGATTGGAGAGTCCAGATGAGGGCAACAAAAATGGTCTGGGGGCTGGGGCACATGACTTATGAGGAAAGGCTGAGGGAACTGGGCTTATTTAGTCTAGAGAAGAGGAGACAGAGAGGACTTAATAGCAGCCTTCAACTACCTGACGAGGGGGTTGGAAAGAGGATGGAGTTACACCAGGGGCAGGCAATTATTTTGGCTGGAGGACCACTAAAGAGCTTTGGCGAGCCCTTGAGGGATACCAGGGTAGCTCTGCCCCATGACAGGTGCCCCACCCCCTGGTTGCCATCTTGGGACTCAAAGTCCTGCCCTCTAACCCCTGACCTTTGTCATTGGAAGTCTCTCCCCTTGCCCCTGGAAATACTTCTTCTGAGAAGACACTGGAACAGGTTACCCAGAGAGGTGGTGAAATCTCCATCCTTATCCAGGTTTTAAAAACCTCCAGACAAAGCTTTGGCTGGGGTGATCTAGATGTGGATGGCCCTGCCTTGAGCAGGGGGTTAGACTAGATGATCTCCTGAGGTTTCTTCCATCCCTAATTGTCTATGATTCTACTAGTAGCGCAGGGGCATATGGCGGATGAGCGCATTAAAGACTATGGAGTGCTCAAATGCTATATAAGTACATTAGACAGATACCACTCAATTGATTAGCATGCACTTTTAGAACATACCATATAACACTTTTGAAACATACCACTAAGTCCTTTTCAAGAGAAACTCCACATAACTGCTACATGTGGGAAGGGGAGAGTGTAAATGCACTCATTTCATCTGAGTCCTAAAGTTAGGTTAGGGCCTCACACTTAGGTCCACAACTATATAAGATAGTCTCCACTTTTTAAGTCTTTCTTTGGGATTCTGACATGGCACACACCCTGCCTCTCACACAATGTGCCTGACAAGGCAAAATGCCTCCAGGCAGCCCATGTGAACATTTTGATTGCATTGAAATAATATTTGAACATCAAGTGCAGTGTGTTCTGTGCCATTCTTACGCAGGAGATCCCAACCTGACCATTACGATAAGCAAAATGAAGTTGCAATTTGCTTCTTTAGGCTTTACTAAAACAAACTGTAGCAGCTCTGAAGAAGCTTTAGTTCATTGTCATTTTAAGTTTGGCTAAAAAAATAAGTACGTAATGGACTATTTAAATTTTATATTGATATTTTATGCTAATCAAACATCTAAGTGGATAGGTGACCTAGGCGCCTGAGTAAGATGAGGCAAATACTTCAGTCCAGCTCTTTGTAAATAGGTGTCTACACCACAGAAACCACCTGTGTAATTAGCACTGTCAGTCTCAGCGTAAAAGCTAAGGGCAGAACATTCATGAAAATAACGTGTTCCAGGGCCAGCTGCAAAACAGCCAACAAGATGGTTGCAAAGTCTATGACTGACCCACAATGCTACTTCATTTTCTGATCCAGCCACTGCATTTGTAAAGGTCTCAAAAGACATAAGGCACTTGGAAATTAGCTTTGCAGTTCTCAAGAGGCCAGCTCTGAACTTCTTAATGTTAGGGCAGGTACTTTTTAGTCAAGTTGAGAAGTATAAAGGAAGTACATATTGATATCCTTCTGTTGATTCAGCTTATATCCAACGGTATGATTTTTTCTGACTTCATAGTAACAGAACTAGTGCAACCTTGAGATGTTTAGACTAAAATAAATGCAGAACGTGTGATGTTTCTATCATCAAGTGAACCATGCAGCAGGCATTTAACATTGCTGCCTAACTGTATTATCTACCAAAAAGTGGTGCCTCCTTTGCATGCATTTTTAAGGCAATTAGATCTCTTATTCCTTTTGAGCATTCTGATGAACACAGTGTTTTCAAGGTTTGAAAGACGTAATTAAGAACTTCAAAAGATTGTCTGCCACACAAGAGGAAGAAACTTATGTTACCAAGCAAAAATCATATTCAACCCTGCTTCAGTCAAGGTCAATAACTGTATCAACTCCTGTAAGAAAACTGAACATAAGGGGTTTTTAAAACCTTCTAACCTTTTGTCCTTTTGAAAACTTTTTAAAAAGTTTAAAATACTAAGAAAAAGGCCCGGGGGGAATGAAGAGTATATATAAGACTCTCATTGCTTTGAAATGACTCTCTCCTTCCTCCAAGAGGGTCTTTTAAAAAAAAATTAAACTAAGTATTATTCAGTGCAATTCACCAAGGACAGGAAATCCCCTGCCAGAAGGATGGGAGTTTTAAGATCAAGGACCAGATTCTGATCCTAGTTACACTGATGTTACCTTTATGTGTATCCAAATGTGTCACTCTGTTGAAGCCACCTTGCCAAGAGGTAGAATAAAAAGGCCATACACTGCCTACCATACAGGTGGAATTTTAGGAGTTATGCCTCAATTAACAGGCAGGGCCAAATCCTATTTCATCTTTACACATCTAAGTGGCATGTACATAGCTATGCAATTTTTGGCATGTATGCAGAGTTTGGATTCCATTTCCACCTGGGTAAGTATGCTTGTCCTACACTTCCCTTGTTGACAGGTTCAGAAATTACCACTCTAGCAACACATAGGCCCTGGGACAGAACAGACATGTCTGGGTACATGCATGATACCCTGTAAGTCCCTGAAACTTCAGCTGCAGAGAAAACATACAACTCTCAAGTTTTTGGTGCAAGAGAAGGGTCCTACCTATCCAGGGGGAATAAAAACCAAACAAACAACCCTCGACATTGCTCCCTTGCAGCACAGAGAACAACTAAATATGCAGTATGTGGTGCCACAGACATGTGATGTGGCCAGTGTGACCCCGGCGCTGGTTGAACTGGAACAAATTGCTCCCAGGCAGTCTCTTCATGTGCACCCGGGACAGCAGCAGTTTAAACCAGGGAGGAGCAGGCCCCTGTCTAGCTGGGCTAACCGGGTGCAACTTACGCCCATGGTCAGCATCCACATAGTTTTATAGTTGGTAGGGTCGGAAGGGACCTGAGCAGATCATCAAGTCCAACCCCCTGCCATGGCAGGAAAAAGTACTGGGGTCAAATGACCCTAGTGAGGTGTTCGTCTAACCTCCTCTTAAAGACCCCCAGGGTAGGAGCCAGCACCACTTCGCTTGGAAGTTGGTTCCAGATCCTAGCCGCCCTGACTATGAAGTAGCACCCTCCTGATGTCTAGTCTGGTGGATAAAATTCAACAATTAAAAAAAATAATTAAAAAAAAATCAGATTTTATTTAAATCAGATTTTGTTTTAATTTAAAGTTTCAGAACAGTAAATTACTCCACCATAAGACAAGACTGTCCCCAACAGTAATATCTTATGGTGGAGTTAATTAATTGACTGTGCCTGAATACCATCACATGATAGATGGTGACACTTTACTACGGAGCTAATTAGTCTACTCTGCAGTAAAGTGCACATGTAGACGTACCTATTGAGAGCAAAGGATGGAGTCAGAACCCTCCTCTCCAAAAGGATGCCTGACATACCAAGCCATACTCCTTCTGACTTGCTGAAGCCCTGCTAGCTCTACATACCTTTCTCTCTTGACTGCCCAGTGGGCCAACTTCAAGAAAAGTGCTAAAGGATGTTCTGAACAGTGCTTAGCCCATGGTTAGATCACTTTGCAGAGAAATAGGGGCAGTGCAGATTCAGACTCCATCTGGGTAAGAAAGTGGCTCCCAATTTTTTTAGATTTGAAGCACTCCTCAGAATGTGCCAGGTTTTAACTAACACTCATTTTTTGACTACAGAAAAAATAATAGTGCTTTTGTTGCCAAGAACTCAGAAAGACCACAACAGATTAAAATGCTTTTGATTCCTATTTGAAATCTCTGGGTTTATCTCATGTAGGTGTTTGCACACCTAAAAGTGCTAATATTGCATGGCACCCCCTGGTACCTTTAAGAGTATCTCATGGCACCCCAGGATTGAGCATCACTAGTCTAGAACCTTGGTGTCTTGCTTCTTAGGTTACTGAGCTAAAAGGTAGGAGGGGCCTCCTCTACTTTATTTCAGGCAGTACGTGCCTGGATGGTCAATCCTATTCTACCACGGGTGGAAAAAAAATCTAGGCATGTAAAAGGTGAAATAGGATTTGGTCCATAATGATCAACCGGAGTATAAGAGGCTAAATTTTGTACAACATATTTGTCAGATTCTCCTTAGACCAACACTGAATGCAGTGGTTTACATCTTCAAAGTATTTATAAATATTAACCCTTAAAGCAGGTTTATATGGCAGAAGAATATTATCTTCATTTTACAGTTGGGGGAAATGAGCAGGACAGGTAATCAAGACTACACAGCAAGGCAGAGACAGGTTTCTTAGCCTGTGATTAATTTACTAGATTATGTTTGGCTGTCATTTTAAAGCCCTAAACCAATGGTGCCTAAGCACAATGTCCTTGTGCCTCCAACACCAAGCTGAAACCAAGGGGATAGCTCTGCTCTCTGTTCCAAAATTCTACCAATTTGGGCAGGATTTTTTTGGTTTGGGGACAGTGTACATATATACATACATATACAAATACCTATATATAGGAAAATGAGAGTTGCCTGCAGTCCATACAGAGCAGTTTTCAAGCCCCTGGCTATAAGGATCCTACAGTTGGGCCTGTAAATGGGTATTCTGAATTTCTATTCTGTAAACAGGGACATCTTCCCTGTTAACCCACTTCTGTTTGTCTTGCTACATTCCCTGGGTGTTCTGAGCCAGTTTGATTTAGTTTTTAGTCCCTGCATATGTCCCAGATACTATTTCTGAAACTGGCACTTTATAAATTAATAAATATGTTTATAAATAAAATATCAGAACCACAGCTCATGTAATAATGAAGGTGTTTATAATGAAGGTCAGTAAGACTTAGAAAGTACTAACTGGGTGCATCTACACAAGATGCTAATGCGCAGTCGTTACTGCACATTTATTTAGCACTTGTATTAGCAAGTACTAAATAAATGCACAGTAACCGTTACCACACAGTAGCACTGGCAAATGTCTTTTAAGTGAAGCTACTGCACAGGAGTCTAATAATACTGTTCAGTAGCATATTAGCACTTTCAGTGCTGTTATGTGCTACTGTGCAGTATTTTTCAGCTACTGTGCAGTCAGCATCTCGTGTAGACATACCCACAGTGAACCAAGAAACATTCTAAGGAAGGATTGGCCACCTGGCACAATTAACCTTACATCAGTGAGGGTTTTTATTTTTAAAGGTGTTTGATCATTAACAATTTGCCTCTCTTCTGATTCCCACTGACTTTCCACTAGTGCAACTCAACCAAATGCAACTAATACACCCAAGTAGTAGGTTTAACTTAGTTGCCCATAGAAAGCCTAATCTAAATACCACTGAAAACAAAGAAGTAAAGTCTGTGAAGTTCAAAAGTCTGAGAGGTTTGGATTACAGGACTGGGGCTCTGCAGTAATTCATGAGAACTAGGATGTTTACTCTGTGACTGTTTTGTTTCCATTTAGTAAAGGGCCATAGGGAAAAACAAACAAGAAAGCAAAAGACCAGCTCAAGATAAGTCACTTCCTTGCAAACACTTGAGGGGCTTCACTCTGAGCCCTATAACTATTATAGAGCCTTTAGATTAAGTCCAAAGTGCACAAAGTATGGAAAAGTGCAAATTCAGATTGCCAAACACAAAGCAGTACACTACCCTGTTTTACTACCCTGAAGCCAAGGTACTGATCTTGTACTTAATATTTCCATGAAATATCTGAGATCTCAGTGGGACCCTCTGCTGTGACTCGATGTACACCAGTTTGAAGAGCCTCAGAATGAGCTGATGTGCATGGACTGTCGCTGAAGTCAGCAAAGTTTGATGTCTGAGAGGTTTGGACTGCAGGAGTGGGACCTGCCTGACCAGGAAGTCTGACTTGGGCTTACAAAACAAAATGACAGATGTTCCATTCAGTTCCTTTGCAAATGACAGTAGGCAGCAGAGGAAAAAGATTTGCATCCCCTGCCTGTGTAAAATTTCTCTTCCTGCTCTTCCACTCATATGTCTAATTATGTAACAGCAATTTGTGGGGGGAGGTGGTGAGCTGACAAGATTTGAGATCCGGGTTATCTATGAACAAACCAGCTTTAAAAAAAAAATATCCTGGACTAAAATAAAAATATTTCAGTGATTTTAGTCTTGTCAGTTTTTGTACAGATATATTATAAACAAATACGCCTTTTTCTACTAAAGGTCATAGAAATTAATTCAATATTCTACAGAGATCTCATAGATTTATTGAGTCTTATTCTACTCTAGATTATACTAATGTAAATGGGGAGTAAATCGTAAAGTATGCCAATATAAAAGCTCTGTGAAGCAAGACTTGGCCCCTTAACTACCATGCCTATCAGAATTAGTCCAACCCAGGTAGCAGTATCCCCCAAGCACTGTGCTATTTTAATGATTACATCTTGAGTCATGCCTGCAAAATAAGATGTACAGAGGTCTGTCATCTATTAAGTATTATTGATAGTATATTTTCAGATTCTGCATGGTCTCTAATGGGCCTTCTGACTGTTGAATAGAAATCTTGTCTGCTTGAAGAATTACACTCCCACAGGCAGTCATTCTGCAGAAATCCAGGCTGTTGCTATTATGAAATTCATTAGAAGATTCTGATTAACAATTGTGACTGTGGATCTGAAACCTCAAACCATTGTTCTAAAATGTAGATCAGCTGTTTGTCCAGAAAAATGCAGCAATTAAGATAAAGTAAAATCCATCCTGCAGTTCCATACAGTAACCTGCTTTCACTATATTTAACTGAAGATAGATAAAAATAGAATAAAAGATATGTATCCATGTATAACCAGGCTGCTATTTATCCAAGTGTTCTTGTGACATCATCCACCACACCATCTTTGGCACAGATGTGACCATTTATCTGGTATGTTTTCTCCATATGCGGATTTCAAAAATCCATTGTCATATAAGCAAAAGATAATATGCTTTGACTTTTCCCCTCCCTTTTACTGATCTGACCTTAACATCTGCCCTACACAAGTAATAACTTTGATCACCATTACACATAACCAAACTAATGTTTATAAAGACACTGTTAGGTTAAATAAGGCCCCAAATTAAGGGTTTTTTCTTTAATTCCAATTGAAAGGGCTTTTAAAAAAACATTCCTTTGTAGCATTTGAAAAGCAAACATTACAGAATTGTTCAAATACTTGAGAACATGAAAGTGAAACAGCCTTGAAATTGTCTTTAAATGCAAAAGAAGCTGACTGGTTTATATTTTTGTCCAAGCTAAACAGAAATGCAAAAAGTAACAGAGAGTAATGACAAGTAAATTAGATTTCTAAATTGCCTTCAAGACTAATAAGGTACCATTGTTTGTTATTTAAAAGGACATGATGTTTAACTGGCTGTTGCTCTTTTCAACTTCAGCCAAACTATCTAGGTCTGTAACCTTAAAGTTTCATAAGTAAATGGGGATAAACTCAGTAAACACTTAGATGGAAAGAATACACAGAAAGAAACAGGAACTGACATTGTTGACCATTGCCTTCATTCCGTCATTCTTAAAATCATTAGATTGCCCTACTTTCTCTCATAATTTACTGTCACGCTTAAAGTTAGTCACATGCTTAAGCATCCTATGGAGTCTGATTCAAAACAAGTGAAAAACATCCTGAGAAGCTGAATCTATCATCCAAAAAGTTTGGATTGGATTTACAGTGGCCTGATACACCATTTGGCTATACCAGTTTTACATTCAAGGCCCATTTTTCAGATTAGATGGAAATGTAAGGGCTTGACTTGGGTTTTTCCCGACTTTTGAATATTTAAATGTGAAGCTTTAATTCACCCTTTTTCTCTTGCCAAGGTTTCCTACGTTCCATACAAACATGGTCTGCCTTCACTTTTATTACTGAAAGTTACTTGTACCAGAAAAAAAATCCTAAAACGTAGATTAAAAAAGCCATAGAGCTACTAACAATAAAGGAATTAATCTAATTTTTAACCTTCTTATATGAATTTCTGAGTTTCTCTCTATTTGGGACTTTGTTATACCTTGCATTCCAAATTTGGGTCTTCACAGATTGAGGTTAATTGCTTACCTTGGTTTTCTTATGGAATTACAATATTATTTAGTCGCTCTACCACACCATGAATCCAAGATTTTCCATGCAGTTTACAAGATTAAATGCTTTCAAAAAAGGTACCTCCAGACAAAAATATTACAAACTTGCTCTTGCAAATTTCCAGGCACATTACAAACATTCTGAGCAGAACCTTACCTACAAGCAGTTCCACTGAAAACACTGGATCTACTTACAGAATACAGTACTGCTCAACACAACTAAGAATCAAGAGCTCAATTGCAGAATGGACAGTTTAAAGCAATTAATTTCAGAAACATAAAGTTCTAATTGTGGAAACCAAAGTTCCAGTGATGGAACCTTAAAATTTCATTCCATTTGAAAATTTCTGTCTGTGTGGGAAATACAGTCTAAATTCTAACAGGTGAATGCTGCTGTAACTAGTAGTAACTATAAAAAATAATTTTGGGGGGAGGAGGTTAACCACTATAGCTAAATACAGACAATCAAAAAGCCTGAGGTGGACTTGATTCAGTCTTTGCAGGTTAGTCTAAAAGGAAGAGATTAAATTGAAATAGAAGTGAGGAGACATTTACCTTTGAGTCAGAAAATGCAGCCACATGCCTGCAATGGCTCAGGCCAAAAGCTGGGGATGCTAGAGCATGGTTCTCTGGCATGCAGCCAGCATGGGCTGTGTGTTCACTTCCTCTTCCCGCTCCCCCCAAAGTTTCTGGGATTTGTAGTCCAAAATCACAGCACCAAGACTCTGCAAGGCTGCTCATCTCTTCCTCTTCCTTCTTCCAGGTGCCTCTGGATTTTGTAGCCCACAGTTGCAGCCAGCATTAAGTTTGGGTGGGGAAAGGGGTGTTTAACCCCCTCTCCCTGTTCCCAGACCCCAGTCAGGGTTTGCCTGGTGGGGGGGCAGTCCTCCCCACCCCCACCCCAGAGACTGGGCTGTATCCCCAGTCAGGCTTGCCCAGTCCCATCAGCTTGCCCCACCCCCCGCCCCCCCATCAGCTAGCCCTAACTGCTCCAGCTAGGGAGCAGAGGGGCTGGGCCAGCCCTGCTCTCTGGAGCAGACAGCATAGCCCAGCTCAGGGCTGGAAATCATGCACGGATGCTGGGGGATCATGATTTAACTTGAACCAAGAAGGGGTATGAAACAGAAATTCCATCAACAGATTTGACCCAAGTCAGTTAAGTCCGATACTACAGCCAACCAGCTTGATCTTAAACCAGTTTTAGCCATTTGGAAGCTGGTTTGTGTGTACTGAGCTTCTGTTCTATTACAGGTTTAAACCAGTTTCTGAGTACTTACACCAGTTTGTGTAATTTCTGTCCCTAGCCTATAAGCATTATTATACTCACTATACAGATGGATGAACAAAGATAAAAATAAGTTAATATTCTGAGAAACAATCCTTTTATTTTGAATGTCGGTTGCTAAGTATACAATTTGGGACACTTTGATCCAGATTCTAAAATATCATGGATTACTAACCCATACTGATTCTGGGGAGAGTTAGGTACCTAAATACTTCTAGGGTTGTTGGTTGTAGTTGTGTTGGTCTAAGGACATAGGCACACAAGACTCTTTGGCTAAATGTGATATCTTTTATAAGACCAACTAAATATTTGGAAAAACTGTTCTTTGCAAGCTTTCCCTTTTGTGCCTGAAATCTTGCAAAGAACAATTTTTCTAACTATTTAGTTGAACTAATAAAAGATATCACATCTACCCAAAAAACCTTGTCTGCCTAATACTTCTAAACATTTCAGAAGCCAAATTTGTAAAACAAATAAACAGCTTTTATTGGACTGACTTGTATATGTGGGGGAGAAAGGAGACAAGCTTTTAGCTTTCAAGAGTCCTTCATCAAGTCTGAAAAAGAAGCTGCCACAGTCCAAGTTGGGTACAAATTAGAATGACTACTTTAGTTTAATCTAATTAGATTAATGAATTTGACCACTTGAAATCTTAGTTTTAGGGTTGAGCTTTCAAGCACATCAGGGTTCTGAAGTTCATACTGACAAAGATGATGGTGATGTCTGACACCTCTGAGAATCTGACTGCACGTCTTAAGTTGAATACCCACAACATGATCCACACTAAAATTAATGGCCATTTGAAAATATTAAAATTACAAACTGAGAACATGATTCAAGGTTTATTGAAATCAGCAGAAAGACTCTCACGGGCTTTGAGTTAATGACGAAAGTAAAAGGAAGAATTCAGAAGTTCTGGCTCCAAGTCAGTTTAGCAATTGTAGAATTCTACCATCCAGTACTATATGGAGCATTATAATCACAATGCTCAATTAAAAATCTAATTGGAGTATGATATTCAGTAATTATGATGGCACTAAAATTCCTAAAGGTGTAGAAATAACTGTTTTGTATCATTTACTGTAAGGAAATACAGAGACCACATAATCTACATTCAGAGTACTATCAAGCACTGGATTTAAGTACAAAATATGCTTTCAGAAATTATTTTCTTTATAGGAATGTTGCCTGGTTCTAGCAAACACAGTTATCCACATGAGCGCACTCTCACGTTCCAACACTAACCTTCCTGTCGGGAAGAGTTTAAAATATTCTTGTATTATAACAAAATGTTCCTGCTGTTAAAATAAAAAAAATAATCTTCTGGCTGAAAATTAATTATTGTGTGCGCCACTGTTCTGTGAGGTACTCCTACATTCTGTGCAGCTTTTCCATTTTGCCATTCTCCTCCTCATATTTTGAGAAATATGCTATGGAGAATCTATAAACAGAACAAAGAGCAGTAGGAAAGAAATATATCAAAGGCATCTAGCTACATCATCATCTTCAAAAGAAGACGACAGGAAAAGGTGCGTGATTTGTATGTCAGTGAGCCTGGTGCTTATTCCTTCACTCTTATTACCCTCTGTTGCGATGCCCTGAAATCACCCCTGCTTCACTGTCTAAAATGGGAGCTGTTCTTTTGGCTTTTAACAACACTTAACTGCAATGGCTTCTACCTTTTACTCTCTACTTAATAAAAAATTGAAAACCTGAGTTTTTAAGTAAAAAAGCAAATGTAAAAACCCATCATGATTTGGCCATGTTCAAACATCCAGCTGGCAGTTCCATTTCCTTTAAACTGGCATTGCTTTTCTCTGTCCCACCAGTATCGTACTTCTAACACAATGCTGTGCTGGTTTTACTCTTAGTTCAAAAAAAATGAAAAAAAACTACACATTATAATCCAGCCCAGTGGTGCTCAACCTTTTTGTCTGGCAGGCCAGATGGGCAGTGCCTGATCCATCCTCCGGTCAGATCCAGCCGATGGTCCTGATCTGGCGCCCGGGGCGCGTGTCGCAAGGCCCCATCCAGCCATGTGAAGGAGACAGAGGGGCAGCCCAGCCCCAATCCACCATGCAGGGTGAAGGGGTTTGGCTCAGCCCCAACCCAGCTCTGATGTGGCCCAGCCCTGATCCAGCTACAGAAAGAGGGGAGGGGGCATAGCCTAGCCCGACAAAGAGAAGGTGGCACAGTCCAGCCTCAACCCAGCTGCACTTAGGGAAGGGGGTGTGGCCTGGCCCCAATCCGCCTGTGGGGGGGGGTTGCCACGGCTCCACGGGGCGCATTTGTCCCACAAGCCAGAGGTCGAGTGCTCCTGATCTAGCCAATTAAGTTGATAATAGAAACATAAAGTTATCAGGCCTAATTTTGCTAGTCAGTTAATTGGCCTGGTTAAATACATCAATCAAATCTAATTGTTGAACTCAGTAGAATTGCACTACTGTAAATTGGTGTGTAAATGAGAACAGATCATTTCCAATAACAGGCATGACCTGCTGGCAATGTCAATTTAAACATGGATTTTCAAGTTATATTAGTGTTATTTATAAAATCAGAGTGTGAATGAGAAAAACAGGGGAAGCGAGAGAGAGACTGCTGATATCATAAACCATGGTTGTTCAATTGGTAGCCCTCAGACTGCATTCACGGTTAATGTGAGGACCCTGGCTTCCCAACCAGCTGCCACTCCCCCATTGCTCCTTCCTTTCCCTTTTCCATGTCCTTGTGACAAAGTATTAGCAGAATTCATAGATTCATTGGAATCTGAGCACTTCTACTATGGCCTTGAACTTGCAATCTCTGGGCTATCAACCTCCCCCCTCCCCCATTGCTTCCGCTGCTGCTGCAATGGCTGGAGTATCAGGGGTAGGGCAGCAGCAGACAGGAGGGGAAAGTGGATTTCCACTGATCACACTGTGGCAGGCCTGGGCTCACGTCGCAGTGGCAGTAGGTGGAAGCTCATGCTGCTCACGTAGTGAGGGTGGGGGCAGCAAGACCTACGCTGCTTGTACAGTAGGGGTCCTGGCAGCCTGCACAAGAAGTGCCACCACAGCAAGTGGCCTGCAGTGTGCGACTCAGGGTGTATGCAGCCCCTGGCTGTTCTGAAGTTGGACAGCCCTGTCATAAGCCATTAAGTGTAGAGTTCAAATAATGAGCCACACCACAGAAATTCCCCAGTTTAGTTATGACAGAACTAAAAATGTCAAAAATAAAACTGAATTGGAAGAATTATATTAACCATTAGAAAGACTCTTTTGCAATGAAATGTTGCATAGAGGGCTTTTGATTGCAAGATTTGCTTTTGGTCCCTAAGGCAAATGCCATCATGTCTACAGAAAAATTGACAGATAGGCTGATGATGTTCTAGCACCTACTCCCTATCTTGGGGCATTTTTACATGTGCTCCAGGGTGGAGCGGGGGGGGGGGGGG
>NW_005842150.1:75305-79036 GCF_000455745.1 Alligator sinensis | reverse complement strand
GGGGGGGGCACTTTAATTAGAGTGGATCCAAGAGCTGCTCTAATTAAAGCACCTGCAGCATCGCATGTATTCAGCCTCCTCTGCTTCACAATGGCAGCAGGGCACTTTAACTAAAGCTTGTTGAATGAGCTTTAGTTAAAGCACCCCCGCCACCAAGTGCGGGGATGCTGAATACACGTGATACAGAGGCTGCGAGAGCATGCTAATTTGCATGCTCCAGCAGACTCACTTAATCGAGTCTGTTCTGACATGTGCTAATTAGCATCTGTTGGAGCTGACATCCAACATGTGTACAGATGCCCTTGCTGACTGATGCTATTCTATTCTTTTCTTGTGCTCCCAAGCCTGTCTCTATCCATCTCTGTTTCTTTTCTTAGTTTGAAAGCTCTCTTCCTACTATGATAACAACACTGCTACCATTGAAGTTAATGGCAAAACTCCAATTGACTTCAAAGGGATCAAGATTGGGCACAAAACGTTTCAAGCCTTCTTAACCCCCAATCCAATAAAAACATTCTTCACCTTATACAAACAGTGAGGTCTGCTTGCAGAGATAATAGTTTATTGGTAGTGACCAAAACAACGTGTTTATTCTGCTAATAGTCCATAACTCAGGGTTTGGATGGAAAAAGTTAGCTTTGTACAGTGAAGGCCAAATTCAATTCTCAAAAAAACATGTAACTGAAATAAAATTTGGCCCATTTTAAAAGAAACTGAACTTTCAACTAGAGAGGTGGCATATTGCAATGAATATAGCATTAGATGTAACCGGAGTCTGGGCCTGTATTCCTGGCACTGCTACTGAGTTCCTGTATGATGCAGAAGTCACTTAAATTCTCAGAGTAGCAGGTTCCACATCTGTAAAGTGTGGATAATAATTCTTATTTGCGTTTACAAAGTGAAGTGGGATCTACAGGTTAAAAGTGATATATATATAAATGCTAGGCACCATTAGGTATTCTAGAGCTGCATCACTGTGCATATTCTCACTGGATATCCATAACAGCTCAAGTAAAGCTTATCTCATAAACATCTGGTGTGTGCAGCCACTAGTGAGATTCTAGTTCAGATGTACCTCAACCACTTGCTCATGCACAGAGGGCAAGAAAATCCCGAAGTCACAGTGCAGTTTCAGGAACAATAAATATGATCACTGTCACCTGACAAATCCAGGAAAAGCACTGAGGACAAGACCAAGGTCCCTACTTGTTGAGAGTTTTGATGATATCAAAAAGGTCATGGCCAGTCAAGTCAAGCTCTGGATCCTTATGGAGAGGTGCCTGAGCCTCACAGAGAACAATGTGACAAGTCCCAAACAGTACTTAACTCCACAAAGACAGATGCAGCTAAATCAGGACCACCAGTGACCTTTCCCTGACATGAATGGATTGAAGCCAGGATGTACTCTTGGACCAATATCTTTTCACACTACTTAGTCTATACAGCTATATGGGACAGAACAAAAGAGCATGTCTCCACACCACTGGGAAACTGCTCAATCTTTCTAGATGTGAGCAAGGTCAAAGTTACTAAACAAACCACCCAGGAACTCTAGTATGTTGCTGACTGGGCATTGGTGGCATTAACAGGGAGTTTAATCCCTCCACTGATTCCATTCTTATTCAGTGAATCCGCCAAGCTAAATGGAGAGTCTACAAAGCAGTGAGACTCACAACTCTGCTGTATAGACATGAGAGAGTATACAGAGGCACAATCAAGCTAGAGAGACCACAACAAAGCTTCCTGTGATCTTGCTCCAGTTCACTGGCATGTTAAAGTGATAAATACTGAGGTTTTGCAGCGCACTGACTGAAAACTGAACCGTTAATTGCAAGGGCTCAGTTGTGTTGGGCTGAACGTGTGCAAGAATGACCTAGTAGATGCTTTGCAGCAAGCTAGAACTCAGCAAGAAAAAGTGGGGCTGCCTAGCAAGATTTAAGGGCTCTCTTACATGACATGCTGCAAAGGCACACAGTTCCTCACCAATGGTGAATCAATGTAGAGGTAGCTGCTGTGCATTTCAAACACTAACTAACCAGCCACTGAGGAAAATCAAAAGATGAGGAACAATCACAGCAGCAGGTAGATTTAAAGGATGTGTGGAAATGTGAGATCATGGAAGGGGCTACTTGTCTCATATTGGCCTCCTTAGTTACTTGTGTAACCAACACACCTTGATTTGACTACCCACTAACTATCACAACACAGTCATCCTCCACCGTGAGACAACAGACACAGTGATAATCACTGTGCATATGGTAAGGTAATAGCAAATGCACCTTTCAAATTCCCTCCTGTGTTTCTTTTCATGAACTCAGTACTAATCTATGGAATTTACCCTGAAGGGTAAATAATTCCTTTGCTGAACTACAGGAATTTTAATGGAGGTGGCTCTACATAGCAGTGTGCTTTTGTACAAATAGACTCTTAAGTCCCATAGAAGGAAATTATTTTAATACTTCCTTAAACAAAGGACTGGGAGGTAAAAAATAAAAGAAGAAGAAGAGATACTATTTTCAGTTCATACTTCTGCTCTAGAATCTTTCCCTCAAATATTACCAATAACTTCTGAATACAGCTTAGTTGAGAAATCAGGGATAGTTGTGGGGTACAATGTACTCAGACCACTCTAAAATAAAAAAAAACAACCAACCAACAATCAAACAAAAAACCAAACAGCAGCAAAATAGAGACAGACAAGAACAAGAGAAAAACTGGAATTATGTCATAAAGGGAGGGACTTCTCAAAATAAAGATAAGTCCAAACACTTCCCAAGCACTGAATGGGTTCAGAGCCTGAATTTTGTGGAATGAACCTTTCTCAAGTTAAAACACTATTACATGCAAACAAAGTTGCCAGAAATGATGGTTTTGGTCTCATTTTAGGTAAAGCATACATTTTGTTAAAAAACACAAAACAAAAATAACTTTCCAGCAATTGCAATGTCTCTCAGTATGTATTGCTTTAATATCATTCGGTATAAACAGGAAGAGATAATAGCCTATAATCCAAGCCTATTATTTTAATTGGAGAGCATCATATTGCATTTTAATGCAAATTGTTGATTAAGAAGATTGGAAAGATGCATTAAACAAATTGTTTTCTTGTCCCTGAATGCAAAAACTGTTCAGCGTGGTTATGTCGGTTCACACTGTCCCTACCACCCCTGGCTGGAGAGCAGCAAAGCTCATTTTGGAGGAAATCATGCATCGGTGCTATGCAAGTTAAAAGTGAACACCTGAATCTCTTGTAGTGATTGCACTAGCAAATCCCACAGCAGAACAGTACAGATATCTGACAGCCAGTGCATCAGCTCTGCCCAGGCCCATTCAACAGTGTGTCCCGTTTTAATCAGATAACGGTCCAATGTCTTCTCAGGCAAACGGGAGTAAACCCAGAGCAGCACGGCTGCCTTCAGGTAGGGTGCTCCCCACGTCTGGCTGCCACACCCGAGTGGAGCTGGGCTCAGGGTTCAAAAGCACCTTGCACCTGTCCCCGATGAAGCGCAGAGAGCTCTGCCCAGGCCCATTCAACAGTGTGTCCCGTTTTAATCAGATAACGGTCCAATGTCTTCTCAGGCAAACGGGAGTAAACCCAGAGCAGCACGGCTGCCTTCAGGTAGGGTGCTCCCCACGTCTGGCTGCCACACCCGAGTGGAGCTGGGCTCAGGGTTCAAAAGCACCTTGCACCTGTCCCCGATGAAGCGCAGAGGCAGAGCTCCCCCGGCCCC
>NW_005842150.1:69983-74581 GCF_000455745.1 Alligator sinensis | reverse complement strand
GCTCTGCTCGGATGTGCCCGGACCGGGCCCAGTGGCGAGACCCCGCTCCCCAGGCTGGAGAAGGACAAGCCCTGCCCCCCCCTGCCGCCTCCAGCCGGGCCCTTCGCCCCCAAGGCCAGCGGGCTCCCCCAGCCCAGAGGGGCTGCTGCTGGGATGGGGGAGAACAGAAGGCGGCTGGCTGCACCGAGGGAGAAACATTATCAGGCAAAAAATATATGGGGGGGGAGGAAAGAAAAGGTAGGAAATTTTTTTTCCTCCTCAGGGTTAAACAAAAAATGAGCCTGTGTTGATCAAAACACATCATGGGGATTCTCTTTCCTGTTCTTATGGCCCAGTCTGGTCCCGCAAGCTTCGTTTGTGGGTAACGGTGACCTTTAAGAATACCTGCACAGGCCTAAGCCGTGAGCTCCATGCCAACCTTGGGCAAATACACAGCATGGATGCCAAGGCAGTGATGGATCAAGTACAATACCTGGAAACCAGGACATACTCTTTCTTTGGGAGACATTGCCCAAAGAACCTTGTCTTCTGTATAGATAAGCATTTGATGTGTACAGGCAGTCCTCGACTTACAACGTTTCAAGTTACAATGTTTCGCACTTACAATGTTTATAAATTGACACCGTTTCAAATTCTGACCTCAGTTTCGACTTTACAACGCTTGAACCGATGCCACGCCATGCCAGCGAACAAGTTCGCTGTGTCGCTCACCTCCCTGGAGAACAGCTGTCCAAACTTCCTTGGACACTTTCTTTAAGAAAAAAGACAAGACTCCAGAAAAACCTGCAGCCAAGACTCCAGCCAACAACCCTTCAAAAAGTTCAACCAAGAGCCCTTCAAAAAGTCCAGCAAAGTCACCTCAAAGAAATCCTTCCAAATCAATATGATTGCTATTTACAATAAAAATACATTAATTATCATACATTCTTACGAGAAAATTGGTTCCAAGTTACAATGTTTCGACATAAGACATGGTTTTCAGGAACCAATTGTGTCATAAATCCGAGGACTGCCTGTATATATCATCATTTAGAGCAGCGGTTCCCAATCTCTGACAGATTGGGCACCAATTTAAAATGATACAATCTTAAATACATTTTTCAGTTCAGCCTTAAGTACCTTAAGCAAATTTTTGTCATATAATTATCCGTTAATGGGTACCACTGATAGGTTGTCTGTGTACCACTGGTGGTACCTGTGCCACAGATTGGGAATCGCTGATTTAGAGAGTAAATATTTTTTTAACAAAAAAGAAGGCTCTCACACGCTGTAGCACTAGTACAGTATTATTAGCAGGACTACTGGGATCTGCATATATCCATGTATTGAGACTGCAAATTTTAATGTAAGTGGCCTGGTATCTGTGGATTGTGTCACTTTAAAATAGAAAGCATTTGTGTGATCCCTAGCCTGTTTCACCCACTTCTGGAATGGAGTTGTTCCCAGAGCCAGTTAAACAACATTTTATCGTAAGCCAGAATCAGATGGGAAAGGTGGTGAGGCCAGGTTATAAGTGCAGTATGCATTAGGCAAGCTACTTATCCTAGGAATGAAAGCTACCAATCAATCACCCCGTGCAACAGCCTGCAACCAGCTCTAACTGTTGTTATTATTATTTACGTTAGAGTAGTTCTTCAAATCTTTTAGGCTCTGTAAAGATAAAGGGAAAGATGCTGACCCTGCCCTGCAGGGCTTACAAACCAAAAGACAACAAACAGGTATAATGAGAAAAGGGATGAGTATGCTAGGTTAGGTTCTTTTTTCATTATTTTAATCAGTATCTTTGACTCATAGGTCTTGAGGAAGGACTGAGGATTAAGGATAGATCTGAGTGTGCAAGAGTAGCCTGGAAATTCTGGAAAAGCATTCTTTTTTTAGGGATGGGACTGACAACTGAGAAGAGATAACTGTTGTAGAAGCAGGTGAGTAGCACATCCAGGGACAGAAATGGCTGAATATGAAAGGGACAAGAAGCATGGACAGAGCAGTCAGAAGAAGCAGAGATGCATGTGATTTTGAGGCCTAGATATTATACCTACATGGATGAATAGAGGGCGGAAGCTTCAGCGGGACCAATATTGCCATTGTCGTCAATTCAAAACTTTGTGTTGGGTCCACCTTTCTTACACCTTCCTCAAAGCAAATGCTGTCTTTGCTAAACATTGTTCAGCAAAGACCCTGATATATAGAACCAAAAAATATGCTCCATTCACATGAAAGGGAAAAAAAAGCAGTATTGCCAAATCTAAGTATTACAATTATTAGTCAGGTCTGAAAGATCATTAAATGGGCTTTAATGCCATGAAATTTAAAAATACCAGTAATAATAATGTTTAGCTTCTTGTCACCTCCTTTCAGTCTTTGAAGGGGAACATTAGCAAGTGCTTTCCCACAACCATAAGCCCTACAAATTTATTTCTAAAAAAAGGCTAAGATTCTCACATCTTCACATGTTGCGAGACTTGCAGTAAAATTGCTAAAAAACGTGTGGGAAAATAACTGTACCACGTATGTACTAAAAAAGTAAATGATAGTATACAACAACATGGACTGAGGTAGTTCTTTTGGGCAAATCACTGATTCAGTTTTTGATTCATAAAGCTTGCTTGCCTTTTGTTTTTTAAAGATGATTCTATGACAGACAAAGCAGATGATGTTGCTTTAATTAAATCCCTTGGCTCTCTCTGGTTGCTCAGAGCAACACTGTAAGTCCCTGGAGAAGAATTTGAAATATTATATCAGGTTCATAAAAAAAAACAACAACAAAAAAAGATTTTCATGGCACATTGGAAGGTGATATCTAACAGGAAGTTCTTGGTGAATTGATGGCATTGTTCTGCACCTTTTCTTTATTTATTCTGCAGGCTTCATCTGTGCATAACTAAGAGATGTGTAAGGTTTTATTTATCAACCTGTATTTATTTTCTTAATACATGTTATTCCTGGGTGGATGAATAGTTCATATTCCTAATTTAAGATGACAGTCTTAAATGTCTTAAAGATGACACTTTTAAAGATGAACTGGTAAGGACAAAAAGCACAATACTCACAGGCAGTCCAAGGGAGGTGGGGTGAAGCTGACTCAAAAATCACTTTTGTAACAAGAACAGCCCTGGTGAGGAAAGAATGTTTAATGTCTACCTGAGAAATGACACAGTTGTGTTTGTGCCTTTTCAGGTAGCTTGCTATTGTGATACAGGTGGAACTCCCTCTGCGGATACTCCTATTCCAGTATAAAAGTGGCTTTTATGGCTTAGCTAATATCAGTGATATAAACCGTATCAGAAAAAAAGCTCTTTTTATCCTGGAACAGAATTGTCTACCTGGGCTTTTGTACTATTATAGCTATAGTGGTAAATGCCCATAGTATAACTTCCCGTGCAGACAAGTCTTAAGTTATTCCAGCCTGTCACCTGGCTCCCTGTGGGCCACAGCATTGCCTATACTCTGGTTGCATGCTGTGACCCCACTTCCCACAATATGGATGGTTACTTGTCAAGCAGCCTTACAGTTGTGCTTCCAAGTTTCTAGTATAGGAATATCTTTCACAGGCTGGAATCCAGAGCTTTTAGAGCACTGTGATGTCACTCTAGCCTCTTTTCCCGCTAAAAGGAGGGCACAGAGGAGCTGAGGAATCTTACTCAAAGTTTTAATTTATCTTATATTGCTGGGGATCTTCTCCAGACCAGAGAATTGAAATAGGAGCTTTCTCAACCTAAAACTGAAAGAGGAGAGGGGATGAAGTTTAAGTCTTTAGAAAAGGAAAACAGTTAAATTATGTGGTTGGAATTCCAGCCTTGCATACACACCATAGGATCTCACTAAAACAAGCATTTCTTTTCAAAGGGACAGCCTAGCTTCAGTCCTCCAGCTTCACCACTCAGCACCTCTGCTTCCCCATGCAGGCTATACCTACAACGCTCAGACATTCCAGTCTCGGGATTCTCTGGAGTAGCAACTAATAATTGTGTCAAATGGACAGATGAGCACAGATGCCTTCTGCTTATTCTGCTTTCCCCTGCCCAGCCTACACCCAATGCAACTACATTTATTTGCATCTATCCTCTTTGATTGCTGCAGATAGTTTGCAGCAATTTAGCAAAGTGTAAACTTTCACATGGGCAGCAGCAGCTGCAGGACTGTGTCTTTCCTGATGGAAATGTGAATTCTGTAATTGGAGAACAGTACCTACCAAATAGGCTTGTTGTGTAGGCAAGATGATATTTCTGCTGATATTCTGCTTGAACATGTCTGATGTGGCAAACTCAGGCTTTTGAGTAGGAGTTGTGTGTTGTTGTTAACTATTACTCATTCTCTTGCTTGTCCTTGCTCTGGATTTCATTGTTTTGGGTGTGGTTTATCTTAAGGTGAGAGTTATTTAATATACTGTGGTTTATTTTAAGGTGAAGAGGAGGAGAAGTTTCCTCTCTGTCCAGGATGCCATTAAATTTTTGGATGCATTTTTTGCTACTGAGATTTTAGAAGGTGCCAGGTGGGAGCTGTCTCAGCTTAATCTACATTTTACTTTGTCCCAGGGGAGCGGGGGCACTGGGAGACCCCCGCGGCGGTCAAGGGGTCTGCTTACCTCCAGCAGGGCC
>NW_005842150.1:59108-63314 GCF_000455745.1 Alligator sinensis | reverse complement strand
AACTCCTGGTGGAACGGAGGCGGGTACATACTTCTTTGGAGTTGGTTCACAGTTGTTCTTATTGTTGGACCAGATCCTAAGTTTGCTCTCTTTACTGGGGCAAAGCATCTCAATGACTGCTGTGAGTTTAATTAAGTAAAAACAGTATAGAGATCTTAGGATTCTGCCTGTTTTGTTCTGTGGATCTGTTAGGCTAGGGACAGAAATTGCACATAAACTGGTATAAATGATTGGAAACTGGCTCCAACGTGTAACACAACAGAAGTTCAGTGCACGTAAACTGCTTTCAAAATGGCCAAAACCGGTTTAAGATAAACTTGGATGGATGTAGTATCAGACTTAACTGATTTAAGTTAAATTGGTTTATTGAACTTCTGTCAAAGACCCCCTGCAGATTAAAGTTAACTCACTGTCTCCCAGCATACCTGGATGCTTTGCAGGGTGGGTTGGCTAGCCTTGGCCCAAGCTCACAGATTCATAGATGTAGGGTCGGAAGGGACCTTGTAGATCTCCTAGTCTGACCCCCTGCCATGGGCAGGAGAGAAAACTGGGTTCAAATGACCCCAGCCAGGTAAATGTCGAGCATCCTCTTAAGGAGCCAGCACCACTTCCCTTGGAAGTTGGTTCTAGATCCTAGCCACCCTGACTGTGAAGTAGTGCCTTCTGATGTCCAGCCTGAACCTACTGTCTAGCAACTTATGGCCGTTATTCCTTGTTACTGCGGGAGATGTTCAGGGGAACAGGGTCTCTCCCATTCCTCGCTGGTCCCCCTGCTAAGTTTATAGACGGCTACCAGGTCCCCTCTCAGCCTTCTCTTGTGAAGGCTGCACAGGTTCAGGTCCCGTAGCCTCTCCTCATAGGGTCTGCCCTGCTGTCCCCAGATAATGCTAGTGGCCCTCCTCTGGACCCTCTCAATGCTGTCCACATCCCTCCTGAAGTGCGACGCCCAGAACTGGATGCAGTACTCCAACTGCGGCCTGACCAGTGTCGCGTAGAGGGGGAGGATCACCTCCTTGGCCCTGCTTGTGATGCATCTGTGGATGCAGGACAAGGTACGGTTAGCCTTAATGACTGTGTTCTCACATTGTCGGCCCATGTTCATCTTGGAGTCAATAATGACTTCAAGATCTCTTTCTACCTCCGTGCTTTCGAGAAGGGAGTTCCCCAGCCAATAGGTATGCTGCTGGTTCCTACTGTCAGTATTGAATCCCATCCTATTTTCATTTGCCCACCCCTGTAAGCTGTTTGCTCTAGGCCAGCAGGAAAACATATTCTAGCACCCTCAGGCTTCTGGCTTGGACCACTGTAGGCTTGTGGCTGGATTTCCACAAAATGAATGTCTGTTCACTTGCTTATTGGTTCAATCTACCAGCTTAGACTAACTTGAAAAGATTGAATCAATTCAGCCTTGGGCTTTTTGACTGTCTGTACTTAGCCTTAGTGATGGCTGCAGCTGGCCACACATCCTCACCAAGATTTTGCTTGCTTCTTCCATTTTTTGATAGTTTTTTGTTTTCACTGTTGCGTGACTACTTTGATGACCCAAAAGTCAACTTCCTCCTGTTCTGCAATGTCATGAAGCTTCATCATCCCATTAGACATAGGACAAAGGTTGTAAAGCTCTATAAGAAAGGGACAATTATAAGACAATTTCCCAGGAATAAGATTTATATCCTATCCAAAAAGCCAGAAGAAATGAAAAAAAATCATACATAAATAAGGTATTGTCCTTTAGAGAAGTATCTTCTGTGAGATGTTCAATTCCCTCAGCAACTAGCTTGGTGTGGGAACCCTACTAGCCATCCCACAAGCTACTCGGCTAGTAGCAATCCAAACATGGGGGCAGTGACAAAAGTGCAGCATGAGCTTCCCTCAAAGAGGTACTGATGGAGTAGATCACGAGAAGGTTGCCACAATCTACCCTTCTCAGAGTAGACCATGAAAAGGTTGCCACAATCTAGGTGGGACTTTCACAAAGACAGGTGGGAAAAATTCAAAACTGATACAAACTCCATTGCTGAATCACTGCCGACCCATGGAATACACACAAGAATGTCTTTCACACTGCACTTTGTGATGTCATCCTTAGATATGCCAAGAATAGTATCCCCAGAGGGTACAGGAAAAATTATATCTTTGGCTGGGATGATGAATGCCAACAGCTGTATGGAAGTTTCATCTCAGCTGAGCCAGAGCAAACCAACCATGATGCCATCTAGACAAAGTCAGAAAAAGCTGGATGAAAAGAAACATTGGAATCAATTAACTTCTTACTTTCCAGCCGGAAGGCTTGGCAGAGGATAAACCAGCTCACAGGAAAGAAAAAAAGTGTAAGGAAGTGTGAATTCAAAGCTGATGCCATTGCAGCTGAACTTTCATATAATGACTGCTACATCAAACCTGACAAGGAATTCACTAGCCACATAACAAAAGAAGTTAAACAGCTCTGGAAGACTCATGGTCCCAATGCTTATCTGTTTGGAGAATTCAGTACTGAGAAAATGAAGGCAGCCCTTAAGCTTTTAAAGACCAACAAATCACCAGGGCCTGATGCCATACATGCTGATTTTGTCTGTAACTCTGGGGAGATGATGATCATTTGGCTTTGTGAATTCATCTTTAACTGCATCAAATACAACAAGATCTCTCACATTTGGAGAAAGGCCACAGTCGTTTTAGTCCTAAAGCCTAACAAGCCCAAGGATGATGGACAGAGCTATAAATCTACCTCCCTCCCATGCACTTTATTCAAGCTACTGGAACACCTCATTTATGCCCAAGTCTACCCCATAATTGATCCACAGCTGCCTAGGAAGCAGGCTAGTTTTAGACACAGAAGGTCAACAATGGAGCAGGTAACTCCATACTCAAGACACTGAAGAGAACTTTGTGGCTGGTGAGACGATCGGTGCTGTCCTGGTGGACCTCACTGCTGCATGCAACACTGTCTGGCTCCATGGCCTTTACTACAAGCTTCTTCAAATGATAACTGACAAAACTATCGTCAGCTTTATTATGATCATGCTTCAGAACCGCAGTTTCACTCTCAAGACCACTGACAGACATGAAAGCCACTCTAGGAGTCTTAAGAATAGCATCCCACAAGGCTCTGTACTTTCTCCACTGCTTTTCAATGTGTACATTGACAACCTGCCTGACAACTAGTCCAAGAAATATGGCTATGCCAATGATCTGGTTCTCACCAAAAGAAGCAAGCAATGGGAAGCCATTAAATCCACTTTGACATCAGCCATGAACACCCTTGCTGACTACTTCCATAAATGGCATCTCCAGCTAAGCTTCGCTAAAACAGTGGCAACAGCTTTCCATACCCAAGCGAAGAAAGAAATAAAAGTCAAGATTAGTGACCAACACTTGAACTTTGTTACACCATTACTTATTTAAGAGTCAAGCTGGACTGGACTTTTACCTACTGCCAGTATCTGGAAGGGGTCCAGGGTAAGGTTAATAATAGAGAAGCTTTATCCTTTGCCTTGCTGGCACCACCCGGGGTGCAAGTTTCCAAACACTTTGCACCTCCACTTTGGCACTTGCATATGCGCCTGCTGAGTATTTTACATGCTTCCTAAAACCCACAAACAAGGGAACCCTGGCAGACCTATCATATCCAACCATGGGACCCTAACTGAGGAAATATCAGGTTTTGTTGAATCCATCCTAAAACCGCTTGTCACCCACAGAGCAAGTTTTGTCCAAGACACCACAGATTTGCTACGGAAACTTAAAAACATAGACCACCTTCCCAGCAACACACTCCTAGCCACCATGGACGTTACCAGCCTATACACCAACATCCCACACCAGGATGGCATCCATGCCTGCCTTACATATCTACAGGAACAAGATTACAACTCAGAACACAGACCCAAATATATTACTGACCTTATACACGTCATCCTCATACACAGCAATTTCACTTTTAATAATCAACACTTCCTCCAGATGATGGGAACAGCTATGGGCACTAAAATGGCCCCACAGTATGCCAACCTTTTTATGAGCCACCTGGAAGAAGACTTCCTCAAGAACTGCACCATCAAACCCTTGCTGTACTTACGATATATCGATGATATCTTCATCATTTGGAGTGAGAACCTGGAATCTCTAATTGAGTTCCACCAGAAATTCAACAGTCACCATCCCTCCATCCGACTTTCTTTAGAATACTCCAACACCAACATCCCC
>NW_005842150.1:35286-58824 GCF_000455745.1 Alligator sinensis | reverse complement strand
CTCATCACCAGAAGCAAACTTCCTCAAGCCCAGAACACACCAAAAGGATCCAGACCGTGCCATGACAAGAAATGCAAAACCTGCCCCCACATCTCCACCACCCCCACTATTACTACACCCCACAACAGAGCCATCAGCATCCCAGGATCTTACAGCTGCACCTCCAGAAATGTAATATACCTCATCCAATGCACCAAATGCCCTGAGGGAAGATATGTAGGAGAGACCAGACAACAACTGTGCACCAGAATGAACGCACACCGGAAATCTATCAAAGACAGAAACACTCAATTACCGGTGGGGGCACATTTCTCACAGGAGGGCCACTCTCTCTCCAATCTCTCAGTCCTGATCCTCAAGGGAAATTTACACAACACATCCCAGAGACGAGCCTATGAGCTCCATTTCATCAACCTCCTGGATACTAGAGATCAGGGACTAATCATAGACATTGGATTTTTGATACATTACAATCTGCCTGGCAACTGACTCCCCAGCCCAGCCCAGCCCCTGGCTTCTTTACTTTTCATTCCATCCAGGAAGAGCACACACCAACTGCTGAAGCTTCCTTAGCCTGACGAAGGGTTTTTGAACCCGAAAGCTTGCTCAATAACTATTCTCCAACCATTTGGGTTGGTCTAATAAAAGATATCAAATTCACCCAAGGAACCTTGTCTGTTGAGTACTGTGCACTAGTAGGGGGCTGGAGCATGCACACTAAGTTAGTGGATTCCAGCCTTAACTTAATGTGTCATGAAGACTGTGCCCTGCAGGGCTAGACTGGTTTTAACCATCTCAGAACAGGTGTTGGAAGGTTTAAGGCAAGCATGCAGTCTTGGGGCCTCTCCAATAATGCTGACTACAGCTATCGTGCTCAAACTCAGACAGCTGACTACATCATCTATGAATGCCCTTATGGCTGGCCCTTGTTCGGGCACCCAAGGTCTTATTTACATTGACCACTCTACATGTACTGGCTTTCTGGCCCTCATACTTCCAATATATCAGTGTAATGATGCTCACTTCATCATCAGCAACTGGCTGCCATGTAACTGTCTTGTGCCTTGGTTTGATTTTAACATGAAGGTGCACATGCTCCCAGCAGAAAACAACTGGGTGAAATAGTGACCCAGGAGAAGGATCAACTTATAGAGAAAATGTGACCACAAACAAACAGACAAGGAGAGAGTGTGGTGGAGGGAAATAGAGTAAGGATTTTAAAAAGTTATTTCTGATTTTGTATGGTTGGCATATTTGAAAATAGCTATAGCTTAGGGTATGTCTGCTCTGCTGATCATTCAGTGCACTGTAGAGATACCTGAGCTAGCTTGGATACTGGGACCATTCTAGCTGTGGGAGCATGGAGCTCTGGGTAATTTACCCTGCTTCTCAGTACACAGCCTCATGCTACTGTATATAGACTTCTTCAGTAACCCAAGCTAGCTCATTTAGAGCAGGCTTCAGTATATCTACAATACAGTACAGATATACTCTTAGGTCTCTGGAATAACTATTAGGTTTGCTTTGTCAAATCCAACTCAGTATTTATCATCTGTCACTGATAAAATCCGATGAGTTTTTCTGCTTGGACAAACCTATAGTTCATCTTGTCTCTAGCTTTAGCAAAAGACAAAAAACCTGGATGATAGATATATGGACTATTTACATGAACAATTGATGACCATCCTAAAATGTCATAAGGATGGGTGAGTTGTATTACATCTAACCTGTGTAACAGTTAGATATAACAGTAGTAGTAATTTTCATCTGTAGATCTCAAATCACCTTTTTATATTGTAGTTTTGTGCTATTTTTTTGGTTTAATCAGGTCTGAAAGAAAAATCTGAGAGCCCTGAAACAATACTGTATTATAGAAAATGGCCTTTATATTTTAGTTATTTGCATGTAATTTATGCTTAGCACTTCTTCATAATAACCAACAGGCACTGGCCTATTACAGCACTATATGCAAGTAAACAAGACCGTTCCTCTTAAATGGCCTGACCTCTATAATAACATTGGAAATGTAAAATATACTCCAAATGCAACAGTCTGCTAAATTACCTGTCATCGCCTCTCACTTTTGAGGTAACACAACCTTTCCTGTTTATTTCTATATGAAGATTCGTGTCAGCTCTACAGCCAGTTTCAAATTAACTTGTTTGAGACAGAAATAATAAAAATTCCTTCTATTTTCCTCCATTTACTTGTAACAAAAATGTACATGGGTAGGGGCAGGGGAGATGCCCCTTTTTAATAACATGGCAGTTTTGCTATAAACTTTTGAGGTGAAGTTTGGGTGACACCTAACCATTGAAATCAGGTTTTCATATAATAGGAAGCACTGTGAAATGGCTCCAAGTACTTGAGACTCAGGCATTTTCATGCCCTAATTGTATTTCATCCCAAATTTAATTTAATTTATTTTTAATGCCAGAAACCAGCCTCAAAAATAGAAAGAATGAACAAGAATCAAAACCTACATTTATTCCTTAGACTATCTAAACACTTAAAGGAGAATTTTGCCAGAAAATCAGGTCATTTTAGAGCATGACCTAGAGGAAGTATACTAACTAGCAGGATTTGAAGCATGACTTTGCAGTTAAGAGTTGACTGCAGTTTAGAAATCATGTTTAACGCTTCTTCTTCTTCCTCTGTCCTTGTCATAAACTAGATGTTTTTCCAGAACCATGCAAAAGCAATGGTTCTTTCTGCTGTCGCAGCGAGATCCTCCTTTGTACAAGTTTCACCAGGGAATTGGCAAACAACTGTGTGCTCCATAGCCTGTACTTCACCACACTCACATATATTCATGTCATTAGAGTAGCCCCATTGAATCATGTTTGTTTTTGATCTTTCAATTTGCGTGCATAGGCATTTCAGGCATCATGTTGGTTCATCTAGATCAGCCTCTCTGGGAAGGTACTCCTGGGTCCAGGTCCGTTTCAGAGCACCTGATCTTTCCATAACATCAGTCACACCCTGTCAGCTGTCGTGTCCAACAGTGCAACACTGGTCACAAACTCCTCTTGCACCTTAAGTTGTTTAGTTACTTCTGTGTGACCATACAACGGATGCCTGGGGTCTTCCATCTGCCTTGATCATTCTTTGTGGCTCACTACCTTTCTTCCAATATCAGGTGGTGCAATACCAGTTGGTAAGTACAGGGTGTCCTTTAGAGTTGGCTTTAGACATCGTGTTATTTCATGGGAGCTGTCATTTAGAACTGATAAATGTTGTGGCATCAGATAATGCTTATATGCCTCCACCAAGGCTTACTACATGATAAGATGTCAAAGGATAATTATGTTTAATGCCATGTTGGGAGGAAGCAGTCAAAATCTAACATGACTGACCTATTTTTCTGAAGTGAAATCCTGAGCGCACTGAGTCAGAAGAAATGTTGCCATTGATTTCACTAGGGGCAGCATTTTGCTTCAGTGATGAAGCACTCTAAGTGCAGATTGAACCTGATACTTATTTATGCTGTTCACTAACAGGGACTTAGGGACACTGCATCACAGAGTGATCTTCTGTGGGTAAAAGCTCTGGCAGCAGACAGTAGTCACCACAGGGAGTCTCCATCAGTGCACGCACATGGCTCTGGACACTGCGCAGCTCCTGGGCTGGCTAGGGGCCAACTGTTAAAGGGGCCAAGGCAGGCAGTGAAAGCAGGGAACATATACACATGCCGTCTGTGGTTTGCCAAGTGGCAGCAGAAGCTTTCTGTTGCTTGCAAAGCTGATGTCACTCTCTTGGCAGAAAATATGGGGTTCTGTGGCCCCAGGGGAACTATGAGTGTGCATCAACTCACAGTTTTGCCAGGAAAACTGTGTAGTGTGAGACCTTAATGTAAGTGAGGATCAGGCCTCAACAAAGGACTGCAGGGTTTGTCCTTTAAGCTGGAAAAGCAACAGGGAACAGACATTTGCATTTTCAAATGCGGGGGCAACAAATGGAACCTGCCAAACTATGAATGCAAGCTACACCCTCAGAGGTCTGCATACAAGCTGGCATTTGTATGTTTGTGTGGGCCTGCTCAGGGAAAACACAGGCTGAAGTGTTGCAGTGCCAGTATTTTAACATGGGAATGCCATTAAAATCCCCCTTCCTGGCCTGTGTTAACTCTGTGTCCCAGTGGTGTACATGATGTAAAGAAGAGTTGAGGGCCTGGGGAATGTATTTATTTTTATTGATTTATTCACTGTTTATCCCATTTTAGCAAAAAGGTTTTTTTAATAAATATCAACAAAGGAAGGAGGCGATACTGTTTGCCAAACAATTTTAAGTTGTTTTTAATGGAAATGTTTACACTTTGTTCCTAAGAAATGAACTGGAACAAATTAATTTCTGCTGTAACTCCATTGATTTACACTAGCCCACAGGGTACAGAAAATTCAACTTGTGTAATTTGAAAAGGAAGTTTGGGAGGAACTAGAAGATCTCACAGAATGATTCGGGGATACCTCCTCTTGGGAAATATAGTGAAAATGTCCAACTCTGGGTCCAGTCAGATATATTCTAAAGCTAAATCATGTCCTCTCCAGAAATACTTCAGAGGCTTGAAGGGATAAAAATTAATGCAGACAGATCAATCACTGTATAGAAAGGATGTGTTCCATGTTAAGGATGAAAGTCATTCCTATGATTCCTTCAGCGTGGTGATGGAATTTCAATGTAAGTTCCCTTCAGCAGATCACTATTTTCAATCCATTCCATAATTAAAGTCTATCAAACTTGCCAAAGTTAAAATCTTCCAGGGAAAACTCACCATTGTTGGTGAGACCTGACAGTGTGCCTAGTTTCTCAGGGCCTGGAATTTCAAGGATTTCTTTGCTGAACTTCAAAAATGTCAATACAATTCAATGGCTTATCAAATTTAATCCAAAATATGAGGTTGAAAATCAACAGTCTGACAGCCTCTCTCAGTTTCACCATACCATGGAATCTCTAAGAGTTCCTATAAAACTCTTCATAGCATTTTATAGGAACTCTTAGAGATGTCATGGTATGGCAAAACTGAGAGATGCTATCAGACTGTTGACTTTCAACCTCATGTTTTTCAACGCATTTAGCGTGTGGGATGATACCTCACAACTTTAAACATCCTTTTGTGGCTTCCTTCATCTTTTAAATGGACTTTAAAATACTTTGACTGCTATGGTGATTGCTCAGCAGCTGTCGAGCTGTTTAATGAAAAGGCATATAAAGTTTGTGGCTCTTCATGTTCATTGATTATAGAATATTTTCTTCCCAGGGAGAAAATGCTAGGCACTAAAGGGCTATTACATTTAGCAGAGAAAGGCATAACAAAAACAAACAGCTGGAAGCTTAATCTAGATACATTCAAATTAGAACATTTGAACAGATTAACCATTGGAATAAACTACCAAGTAAAGTGGTGGATTCTCCACTTTACGATGTTATCTGATCAAGAGTTGATATCGTCCTAGAAGATATGCTAGAGTCAAACATAAGTGATTAAAAATAGGAGTACTAGGGTCAAATATAATGGCTAGAATATAGAATAACACAGATGGAGTTAGATTAGAGGGTCAAAGGTTCGCTTACAGATGTGGAACCCTCCCCCCAACTTTAAGCTCAGAGCACCTGGCACGCAGAGTGCAGAGTGCATGCCCAGAAGAGCCAGCACATTAGTTGGACCCGGCTTGCCCAATGTCTGTATAGATTGGAAACTTTAGTGGGCTTTTTGGCACTTTTATGTAATAGCTGATTCAATCAGCTTATATAAAAGCACCAAAAAGCCCCACTGAAGTGCCTGATCTATACAGACACTGCAGAGCTGGGTCAAACCAACATGCTGCCTCTTCCAATAAAGCACTGTTGGATTTTTTTCCATGTCTGTCAGCGGCCATAGAATTTATCTTAAAAGAGTCTTTTTAAAAAATATTTCTAACTCTGAAACATACTGATTATAAAATGGATCATGTAAAATAGTTTAAGATAATGCTGACTTCTACCTTGAAAAATGAAGCTTCTGTTCATCAGCCTGAGCAGTAGCAGCAGTTAAACCTTCCCTTATGAATAAGAATCTTCTGGGTGCTTAGTACTTCTGCTGAGAGAGACAGTCCATGTATTAGAAAATGAATAAATCATTGAATTCCACTTAAATCACCAAGCTGATTTTTATTATTACCTCTGTAAATACAAAATAGCTACTATATTTTGACCAAAGAAAGAAGAGTCAGTAAACAATACTTTTTTCAAGTATATTTAAATCTTCCTGTAACTCTTTGTTGCTCCCTCTAGAGTAATTCATGATACCATATTTTCCTGCATGCAACATGCACCTTCCTCCCCTTAAAAACAGCTGCTGGAAATTTAGGTGCATTTTATAGGCAAGGAGATATGATAACAGCAGTTTCTGCCACTTAGACTTCTGTAGCACAGAAGTAAAAATAACTCTGCACTTAATCCACAAGGAACAGAACAATGAGCAGGTTTGGCTTCCTAGCTGCTGCTACTCATAGAATTATAGAAATTTAGGGCTGGAAGAGACCTCAGGAAGTCACATACTCAGTCCAACCCCATCTTCAAAGCAGGACCAGCCCCAATTAGATCATCCTAGCCAAAGCTTCGTCTAGCTGGGTCTTAAAAACTTCCAAGGATGGAAATTCCACTACCACTCTTGGTAAGTTTTTCCTAATATCTAACCTAAACTTCTCTTGCTGTAACTTGAGACCATTGCTCCTTGTTCTGTCACCTGTCACCACTGAGAACAGTTTAGCTCCATCCTCTTTGGAACCAACTTTCAGATAATTGAAAACGGTTATAAAATCCCCCTCAGTACTGGAAACAATTTTGTTTACTTTGGTCTGCCTTTCAAAAAACAAGGTAAATATCTTATTCCAGGGCACATTATATGTCAGGAAATATAATATGGGCATGTCTGCATGAGACTCTTAATGCCTACTGGACTAATTCCACCGTGTATTAGCGCAGCTGGCAAAAACCGCACTAATGTGCTAATGCCCAGTAGATTAGTCTAATGAGCATTAAGTGTCACAAAAAAGCATTCATTTGTGTTAATGCACAGTAGTACTGATTACAGTGCATTAAGTTTAGTATCTGTAATGACAGGTACTAACTTTATGCACCATAATTAGAGTGCATTAATGAACATGTAGACATGCCCTCTATTACCTTACTTTAGTCTTACTGGACTCTTATTAGTTCACAGAATATTTCATTTTCAGATTGCTCTATACAGGTGTCAGGGAAGTTCTGATCAAAATATAGGCAATTCTCACAATTTCCCTATGGGTGTTGTCATATATGGTGTTTTCTTAAAGTGCCAAGTTGCTGCATTCGGGAGAATCTCATTATTTCATAAACAACACCCCCCCCAATCCATTATGGTTGAAGAGGAAAGCTAGAAAACATGACTTGAGTGCCCTAGAGGGTAAAAAACCAGAGGGCAAAGAAAAGAACCTGAAAAACTTTGATTGTTAAAAAAACCCCACCCTTTGATGTTTTTAGCTAGTTTCATGATATTTGCAGCCCTATAACTCATGATTTCTGAAGACTTGGAAGTGTCAGCATTGCAACCAGCTTGCCCTTCCTAAATGACCAAGATAGAGGGAGTCCACAGCCACATCCAAGCTAACAGAATTAAGTATGGGACAGATTAAGAATCGCTGCATCAAGGAAACCAGTGGCATGAGTTATAAATAATTTGATTAAGGCAATCAGGACTCATAGTAGAGATGATATCTTTTATTAGATGAACAAGATTTTTGCAAGGTTTTTAGTTATTGGTCTAGACCAATGCAGCCACAACCTGGATACCTGACACACGTAAAATAATTTGATTTTAATTTGAATGAAAATCATAGAGAACAATAATTTCTAAGGGATGTAAAGGCAACTATACATACAAAATGCCTGCCTGCAACTAACATACTTTGGAATATGTGGGGAAACATTCCTCATAGTAATAAGTATAAAACATAACCAGTCATTGTCAGGTCTCTCCCATAATAGACTAATATATTTTCAGATACAGGTTTATTCAAATCCTGTCATTAACCTTTGTGACATTTTAGCTCTTTTTCAAGGGAGACTGAGTCACCACTAACAATGAACAATATGATGCATCTTCCAGTGCTCATTTCTTTTGACAAAACAGCCATTGAGCATTGATCAGTGGCCATTAGAAGCCTGTTAAAATGCATGTAAATTCTATGAGAACTCATTGTTTTTACAAAGATCACATGCAATTTGTTGCCAAGCAGCCTACACAAATATTTAAAGCCTGCCTCTTTCACCAGCATAGTTTAAAAACAAAACAAAACAAAACAAAAACAACAGGATTTTGTGCCATAAGGATAGAGAATTTAACCCCTCCCAGCACAGAACCAATGGAAGGAAGGTGTATGAGAACAATGACAGAGTCAATCACTTCAGTTTACAGATGCTGCATAGGATTGTAAGCTATCCTTTCTGCAGCTGCAACCGAGTGAGGTTAGCAACTGCCACCCTTGTGTACAGCCACTTTCTGAGAGAAGTGTCTTACCGAGCAGGACTGCTGAAGTGATGCACGAGATTGGATTAGAACCAAAGTTTTTCAACTCCCACCCTTTTTCATTCCCTTAGGTTAGTCCTTCTCAATATTTTTGTTTGCTCAACCCCATATTTGAAAGCAAGACTTTTCTTGAGACTTTATAAAAGGCTTTATAAGAGTAAAAATGAGTGGTGATAATGACAAGTCTGTGTAATTGCTATGTGTACTTCAAGAAGCTGACAGAAATCTCTTTGAAGCGGAAGAGTGCAGGAAGAGGAAAAGGTATCATCTCTGAACCAAGAGTTCTATTGTTTTGCATTTCAGGAAGAGGAGTGAATTTTTCCTTCTGTTAAGACTGTAATAATTTTTTCAGAATCTAACTTCCTTTCCCCTTACTACTAAGTTTGCCATTCATAACAATGCTAGTGGTCCTGACCCCCTGGTTTAGAAACACTGCTCTCATCCCAATTCAACAAGGCTCTGGCACAGATACTTAAATGCTTTGCTGAATAGGGATCAAACTTAAGTGCTTTGCCGAATCCTGTCCTCAGACATTAGGCAAAGTTAAATCTAGTCAAATGGGAATACCAAGTCTTAAGTTTTTTGCTGTGGGAGCTGGAAAACACTCAGATTTTCTTTTATTCTTGGCAGACCTGTTTCCCCAATACTGAATAGTTTGCAGCCCAATAGTAAATACCTAATAGTTTAATAGTAAACAATGCTCTCAGTATCATAAAGCACAGGCCTGTTATCAAAAAGCAGAGAGACTATAAACATCAACTCTAATCCCAGCCTCATTTTTTCAGAAGAACAGCTCTTCTCACAGTTTATACATCTGTGTGTGCAATTAGAGCACTCAAAAGGAATCATTTCCTAGCTCAATGAAGGCTTGATGCCCTGGATCAATGAACCGAGAGTCTGAGTTCCAAGGAGACATTTACAGTCTATCCTCGGTCAGGGTTATTAAGCTCCATGAGTGCTGTAACATGAAAATTTAGGAAGCCTCCCTGGCCAACATCTGCAGAAATCCTATATCCTGCTCAACTAAGGCCTGTATTGTTAAGAGGGTGATTAACCAATTGCAAAGCAGCTTTATGAAAGCCTAATGACATCACAAGGCAGCTGTACTACATTAAGATTGATGCCACAGACCAGATTTAAAGCTAATAAACGATGACCTTAAGAACTTCTTGTATATGTCCAACTCTTATTGATGGGCTATATTAAATACATAATCAGTCTTAATATTGTAATGATTCCTCTGAATGCATTCATCTGAATCCTCCCCATTTCTATTTCATATATGATTTGATAGGTTCTATTATTGCTTTATTTTTTATATCAGTCTTTAATGGTACACTTTCAGGTTGAAGTCATGTACTGTACAACCTCAGTGACCTAAAAGCATATACACACTGATAAGTATTTAACCCAGTTATAAAGCTAGTTCACCTACACTGGTTTCAAAACTAGTTAAGGCCATAGTGCAAATGTAGTTTAAAGTGACCTGTCCTATTGGACTAAGTGACTCTTGAGGTCCCTTCCAAGAATATATGTCCATGATTTTTGCTCGACCTACTTTAAGAATGATCAGAAAATGTCCTTAACATAGAAATAAGCTTGTTATCTAAAATGGGGACATGTTCCTATAAAATCTGTTAATTATATTCTGTTTGAAAAAAATCTCATTTATCCACACTGGTCCTCTCCCTTGCATCTCTGGAACATATTTTAACAACAATCCAACAAGGACTTCCTGTCTTTGCAATGGCAGGATATTGACAGTCTCCCAGTGGCGTAGCTAATTCATTCTGGCCCTGGGTTTGGTGGGGGGAATGGTAGGCTGACCACTGTAGAGCAGGGAAGGGAGGTCCTACCTGCCTGGGGCAAAGGGTCCCAGCAGATTTTGACACCCCGCTAGTCACCTGACGCTAGTGCCACACTCGCCTTGTCCTAGTACCACCACTCGCCCTGTCCTAGTACCACTACTACAGTCCCGCTGCTTTACCTGTGGTAAGTTCAAGGGTTTTTTTCCATGCTTTGAGCAATGTGGTTGGTAGCTGTGCATGCAGGTTTTTCCTGAAGTTCTTAAGAACAGGTTAGACAGATGTTTGTCTAGAATGACTTAGATGGCGATGATCCTGTCTTGAACAGAGGTTTGGACTAGATGACCTCTTAAAGTCCCTTCTATCCTTACTTGCCTACAATTTAATGATTTACACTGTTTTAATAACCCAACACCCTGTAAAGCCTTAAGTTTCTAAAACTGAAAAAATGTTATAGATTTATCTCATTTTTCACTATGTCAGTTGATTTCTACCTGTTTGCATTTCCTTCACTTAGGACAACAATAATAAACTAGCAATCAATTTCATTTTTATTTCCAATTAATCTTACTTTTGGATTCTCAGGCATTAGCAAAATGCTACAATGTCTGTGTTGCAAACATGATGATAAAATATTTATATCCATATAGAAGACCTGAAAGCAACTGAAATAAAATTATCCTGAACATATTTCTGTCAACACAAGGTTTAGGTCAGAGAGACCTAATGTGAAGACAATGTAGCATGGTGGGAAGGGCATTGACCTACAGAGGAAGGAGATCTGTGTCTACTCCCTGCTCCAATAAGTGTTCAAGTCTGTATATAAATGTTTCACAAGTGAGAGCCCAACTCATAGTATAGAAAGAGTTGTCATCGCTCTCTGCATCTCAATAATTCTTAAAATTTTAGAGCTAAGGTACCTCTCATTAGACATAAGATACCCCTCTGAAAGTGCCAGCTCTTAATTTACACTCATTTTTGACTGCAGAAGAATATTAGAACAACTCGTCTGTTGAAAAGAATTCTGCTGTGAAGAACTTAGAAAGCAGGTCCGAATGTTTTTGACACTATGGATTCCTATTTGAAATAGCTGGGTTTTTCTTGTGAGTCATATGGATGCTTGCACACCTAAAAGTGCTAACATTATGCACAGTACTCCACTACACCCTTAAAAGTATCCCATGATGGCACCTCAGAGTTCACCCTGGTTGAGAATCGTTGCTGTAGATTAGTGCAAATGTCATTGTTCCCTGCACAGTGGGACAGTTTCAGTAGGAGAGACTGAGCTCATGCTTGTATGGAAGATTTACCATGCTTCAGAGCTCTGTCTTCAGGAATACTGTGCAGCTCTACACAGGCTGCTTCTTAAACCAGAAGCAGTGTGGTCATATCTACTGGCTGCTACAGGTTGGCTAGTTAGCAAATGGTGGGTTCATTACTGTTGTGTATGTGCTGTGTGTGGCTGCACTGCTTCTGGTTTGGCCAGCCACCCACCCAGAGCAGTGCAGCGTGCCTGAGGTTGCCATTCATGAGAAAGTTACATTTATTAATGAAAATATGGCCAGAGATCTCTCATTTTAGAGCCTTTTGCAGCCTGGTGGTGAGAGCCTTCATGAGGAAGACATGGATTCAAAACCTCTTTGTCAGGGGATAGAACCAAAACTGGGTCACCTCCTGGTCGAGTCCCTTAATTGCTTTGTGTCACGGAAAACTGCCTTTTGAAGGGAAGCTGTGTCTCAGATCTCCCCAGAAAGAAGCCTTTGGCTGGTCTCCCTTCTGAAGGACCCTCTGAAGCCAGCCCTGGCATGGCTTCACAAGGTGCAAGTTCCTGGCTTTAAGACCTTGGCTTTTCTTTGTCCCCGGCTTCCCCAGCTATCCGTGACACCCCACCTCCAGGAACTCCTCCTTTGGTCAGCTCCGGGGAAGAGGGTCCGCGTGCCGATGTCTCAAACAGCACAGCAAAAGCCTGTTCCAAGCCAGCAGTCTTTACTGTGCCACTCCCGGTCCCCTGTCCTCCTTTGGACTCCTGCTGCCTCCTCTTCAGCTTTCTCAGAGCCTCTCTCCTTCTCCTCCTGCAGTCAGCAACATTGACCACAAAACTGTTACAAAACTGCAGTAGGGATTAAATGCTCACCTGACAAAATGCAACATGATGTTATCAGGAACCAATCAGAGAGTAGTCTCCGGAGCCTGCTGCCAGGCCCAGGCTGCTATCTTCCCCTGGGATGAAAAGGGCATCTAGATGACCTACTTCGGGAAGTTTCACAGAAACTATTTAGAGCAAAGCCTAAGGTGTTTCCAACAAGAACTCCCCGCCAAAACGTAACCTCTTTGGGCTTTTAGGCCAGGTATAGACAGTGCGATGTTACTGGTGTAAGTGGTCAGAAACCAGTCTAAACCCATAACAGAAGTTCAGCACACATAGATTGGTTTAAAAACAACAGAAGCCAGTCTAAGATGGGCAGCCTGCGTGCCCTCCCCCCCACCAAAGGGTGAATGTGTGTCCTGTTCACTACCGAGTTTTTGAATGTCTGTATCTAGTGCTAGAGAAAAGCCCCTCACGTCCTCCACCTCTTTTTGGCTGTATTGGTGAGAAAGGGTGAGCACAAGAGCCTGACTCCAGGACAGAGTTCAGGGATGAGACCCCCCCGAGTTGAGGGAGATACTTCCCTCCAGCTCAGGGTTCATTGCCTGAACAGCAGAGTTGAAAACAAACTCCTCTCCTCAACATTTGCTATCAACTGGCCACAGTGAATCCCTGATCAGCATCTATTGGCCTCCGTGGGCCTCACTCTGAAGTATCTAACTCACCCCGTGCATTGAAGAGGGATCCTCGGTGGATTCCACTAAAACAGTGATTCTCAGCCAGGGGGTTGGGGCATTTTGGGATGCGGTCAGATCCTTTGAAGGTTGCCTTGAGTTGTGAGAAGATAAGTGAGGTGTGAGGAGATAAGCAGACAAGCTAAGCAGATAAGCCTGGCTCAAGCTTACCCCTGCCTGGATGATCCATCACCCTTACTATCCAGCCCCTGTGTAAGAGGTAAGCACTGTAATATATAAATTAGTTTTGCAAACTGGAGCTATGGAGGCCTGCCTCAAGTCCAGTGAAGGCTGCTTCAAGTCCAAAAAACCTGAGAACTGTATTAAACATTAGGGGCTGCAACACATAGCACTGCAATACCCAAGTCCTTCTGTGGATCTAGGCCAAAGTGTTGGCAGGATTTGTCCCTATATTTGGATATACTTTGGGGTAGTCCTTTAAGACAAAAAGTTTAATCTAATGTTATTGCTTTGGGTACAAGTCCCTCTCATCTTGGAAAAATCACAGAGCTTTCATCTGTTAACAGAAGGCAAATTATTTTACCTATTTTTAACTATACACTTCAAGCACAGAGACATAGAGAGCACATTCAGCACCTGGGGCAGGGAGCAGGTATGCCAACCACTGTAGAAAGGGTTGTGGGGATGAGGGGAAAGGAAGTCTTACCTGCCTGGGCTTTCTGTATACTGAAAGCAACTGATACTGCTGCCATTACTACTGATCTAGCAGCATCGGCTTGGGAAGTAGCAACTCCATGATGTGGCCTTCCTGGGAGCTGTGTCAGGTGCCCTGTTTGCTCCCTCTCATCCAAATATGGTATTGGGTGCAGGTCTGTGCCTGCTGTGACAAAACCTCCTTTGGGGAACACCATCCTGCTCACCCTCCACCTCCCATATACACCGCTGGATGTGGGAGTGTGCTGCCTGGATCCTGCTGTGGCAAAGACTCCTATGGGGGAGATTCTGGCACCACCTCATAGCTGGTGCCCAGGGCTGATGCCTGGCTTCTCCCCCGAGTTATGCTACTGTTAAAACAGTAGAATGCCAAACAACTGCACTCCAGGCACCCACATATCTAATAGCACATTGCCACACATAGGCAGGCAGACAGGAGAGCAGCTCTCCACTGTAACTTATGGCACTTTTTGAAGTGCCATGAGTTACAACAATCCCTTGGACCCAACAGAAGTTCACTGCTGGGTTCAGGGGGATGGGGGAACCCAGCTACTGGCGGCAAGCCTTTCGGGCTCCAGTTCACCCCACCCTTCAGTGCCTGCTGAAAAAGACCCAGACTGAACTCCCTCTATTCCCTTTTCCTCCTCCCATTCTGAAAGCAGCACCAGGTCTGGGAGGTGGTGCAGACATAAGTTACTGAAGACACTCTGTTTTGGAGCATCTTCATCTGAACCCTCATTGCATGAGGGTTCAGATTTTTGTGGGATCAGGCACTTTTAAAGCACTCTACAGCTGTGTACTTCTGGTTGGTCACGGCTGTAGAGCGCTTTCAGGGGCCAGATCGGGTGAAAACTGTCACTTCTGTCTGTGCCTACATTGTTTCTGCAGTGTAGTCTCTTTCCTTCTCTTAAGTTATTACAAAGAGTCCCAGATCCTTTCTGATCAGGAAATCACTTGTTATTTGTTATTTACAAAGTACCTTTGTGAATCCCCTTACATTTTAACAAAGTACTTTAAAATGCAATCTGTGGTATGGATGAGGTTCCCAAAGTGTGGCCTATGAGCAAAATACAGCCCCTTCGATGAAGCTTGCCACCCAGGACTGCCCTTTGGAGGCAAAATGTCAGGAACCCTGTTTTAATCACTTTAAAAGGGGAAGCAGCAAGGCATCAGCTCTTACACTGTCACTTTTGCCTCCAAATACTTCTGAACAATACAAATGCATTAAAAACTGGTATTTGCTATACTTGCAGCACTACAGAGGCACAGCGCACTACAGAGGGAATAGTTACATAACACAGCTACCCATCAATCACGTGTTTTCATAACTGCACAGTACAGTTGTTTGGGGTTATGTTGTATTGAATGTATCTGAGCTAGACTATAAGCTCCTCAAACCAGAGAGCAGTGGTATAACTGGGGCTGGGAAATCAGGGCATCCTTCTGTCAAGCCACTGATCTGAGGAGGGCGGAGGTGAAAAAAACCACACATGCCACTTCAGCCACCTGATCACTCTGGTGGTTCAGTAGCAGCTAGAAATTACCACTGCCCCTATGTGTGGCAGTTGTCTCAGGTACCTGGCCACATCCTTATGCCTCTGCTAGAGAGTCTGGGACAAATTCTCTGCTGCTATAAATGGATAGCACTTCTTTGGCTTTAACAATGACTCACCTATTGATACCAACAGAGAACTTGGCCCTTTTATTGACTTGCAGTCATAGTCACATGTATCCTGATACAGCTCTATAAACATAAGTAATAATATATGCCTGTAACTTCTATTTGCTTATATGGGGAAGAGGAAAATTAAAGTGGAAAGTACAATTTGCTTTACCATAGCTAGGGTCTCTCAGAGCTCTCATGATGTCAGCTGATGTCAATATATTGACACATGCTTAAAAATGGCAAAGACTTCATGACCTCACTGAACTGAGGCCATAGACTCCTGGACAAAAAAAGTTTAAAACATTTCTCATAGCATTTTTCTAGATTGAAATAGCTATAATAATTCAGGCCATAACACTTAATCAATAAATAGGGACCCAGGCCAACAGAAACTTCCATGAGTAGCTCTTTTTTGTGTAGGAAAACAGGGGCATAGGAGTTGCTGTACTGAATCAGACCCAAGGTCCACCTAATACTAGCCTGTCTCTGACAGTGGCCATTATGAGAGGCATCAGAAAACAATGCAACAGCTTTGCACTACCAGATGTGGGATAAATAGTCCTGCATGTTAAAAGGTCTCCTAATCCCTTGAAGTAGAGACTGGAGCAGACCCTGAAGCACAAGATGAAATAGCTCTTCCATGTCAGTTCTTAGCATTAACTGCTGTATCTCTAAATAGTTTCCCTATCCATAAGGTCCTATCCTTCTTTGAATCCTGATAATTTCTTAGTCCATGGGGCATCCTATATGATGAGTTTTCCAGGCCAGCTGTATACTGAAAGAGAAGGGGGTCCCTTTTGTCATTTATTTAAATTACCACCTTTCATTTTTCAGCAAAATGACTCCTTGTTCCTGTGTTCTGAGATGGGGAAACAGAAGATCCTGTTTTATTACATTACTTATTTTAATATACCTTTATCATGTGCCATTGATCTTGTAAACTGGTCTGGATAGCCAGATATCTGTACCTTCACCAGGAATAGTGAAGGCAACCTGTGGGTTCTGTCATGAAGGAAATCTGGCTTTAAGATCCATGACTTTTTACCAAAAGTTTGTCACACAGAGATGCCCTTTCATTAGACTTTTCTATATTCCTCATGATGAGCATCAAAGAAAACAAGGGACCTAATTCAGCAAAAAATCCACCTGTTGGAACCATAGGTAGAAGGTACCTATGGTGTGTAGAAAATACTCTTGGATTACTTGAATGAAATGCAGATTCCACCACCCTCTCCCTAATGCCATGCCAGCCAATTCCACCCATTCAGAATACTGAATGAGCATGCTCAGAATTTGCCTTGGCTTAAACTGCTGTACTTATAGGTACTGCTGCCCTCTCCTGGCTGGTGCATGCATATGTGTATTTATCAGATGACCTTATCTCAAACAGCTGTGGGAAATCTTTGCAAACTTTTACATGCACTACATTATGAATTATATGAGTAGCACAGCAACCGAGGGGTGTAATAGGTACTTAGCAAACAGAAAAGAGGCCTGGTTCCTTGCTTACAGCCTGGGTGAGCATTCACAAGTAATTACAAAGGTAAAAAAGGGCAAGTCAGCTTTCAGAAATGAGCCTTTACAGTGTTTCTTTAAATTAAAAAGGGGCCTAAGTCAACACCCTGAGACCAAATAATTTTGTGGGAGTCTGGGCACAAGCTGAGGGCAACAGAAGAGACATGCTGCTGCATTCAAAGCCTGGGATCTTTCAGTGAAGAACACATGTAATAGAAGGGCTTTTTCACTTGTTAGAAGTCTTAATTTGGTGAAGGTGTAAAGCATTTCCCCACTCCTGCAGTTAACCTGAAACCTCTAACACATGCACGGCCAGGCTCCTCCCTGTGGAAAACTAATCATATGTTCAGAGCTGCAAAGTTCCAGAGAGACTTTGGGGGAAAAAACTGCAGTACAGTCTTGTCCTTGCCTTGCACACCAGGGCAAAGTACAAGTAAAACTCTCCTGTTCTTACTTTATAACTCCTAGCACTGCTGTACTTGACTAAACGAGGCCTGAGTAATGAAGAACTGAGCCCTATGTATGTATTTCCTTCTGTTTTGTCCTCTCTTCTTCAGTGCTTCTTCAAATCTCTCCCTATTCCAAATCCTTTTAGGGTTTTCAGGATGATTGGTTTTGTGGCAATGCTGCACACCTGTGAAACAACTGACCTCCTTTTGCTCACTCAACTAACTATCAGTACTCCATACTCTGCCTCTATACACAAGGGGTCAGAGCTGTGCCCCATGTACCACCTAGGGGAATACAAGAAAGAGACATGAGAACAATTTCTTAACTGGTACTAAATTCCTCAATCGAGTCCTGTGTTCCAGAATAGCTGAGGAGAGAGAAACAGGTAGCAAAAGATAATGCAGAAGCAAGGGGAGCTAATGCAGTTGAGAGTGGTCAAGCAAGTTAGTGGGCGAGGGAAAGAAAGACCCCTAATGGGGAACATTTCTTCCATCAAACAATAGGACAGACTCTGAAATAGAAAATTCAGCATTCAATGAACATCCATTTCCTTCTTAAGTGACTACATAACTGAAGGACAAAAAGGAAAATAACCTTCTTAGTAATTATTACAACACACTCATTCCCTTTTCTACTTCACAAAAATCCAATTTATTAAGCAGCAATATTTGAGATTATACCCACCAAGCTAATTCTCAAAGGAAGCCTCACCATCTAGGTGTATTTTTCATTTTACAGTTAACTCTGAACTCCTCCAAAGGTGTTTTCTCATAATGTTAAACTCAGTGCCTGACAATTATTATCCAGCTTCATTTGGTGCCAGAACTGCATTCAGTGGTAGAGTAATAAATCCTTTCATGCTGTTTAATAAAACAAGAAAATGTGTTGCTCACACTTGGATGCTAGACTTTATTATACAAACACAGCTAAAACAATAAATGGAGTATTTCCTGTTTAGAAGTGCCTACAAGTCACATGATGTTGATTTTCTCCAGGTGCTGCAGTTCTAAATGAAAGTTGCACTGAAGTTATTCCCAAAGAAATAAACGGGCTTTAAAAAACAAAACAAAACAAAACAAAAAAACTAAACATTGCAAAAAGAATTGTAAAACAAAGAAAAGTTGGGGGGTATTCAACATACTACACTGAAATATAATGTGGTAGAAAGTGGTTGCCAAAGTATATGGAATTTTTGTGAGACACTAAATGAGTAATCTGAGTCTGTTCCTGACCAGGTCCCCTAACAATTTACATCAGAAGTGTAACAATGTGGCTGGGCGCCTGGGTGTGTGGGTCCGCTGCCACACACAAGGGCCACAGCAACTTCCAGTTGGCAGTGCAGGGACTGGTATGATTGTGCAGCAGTGGCACATATATTTCCACCGTTCCCCACCCCTCATTCCCCAAGTCAGTGCCTGGGGTGGCTGCTCTGATCCCCCTGCCCTAGTTATGCCATTGATTTATACACTTATTTCCAAAAGCAAGAGAAATTCAGAAATAGACTGAGAAGTCTCAGTGTATTTGGTCATTTCTATTTGTCTCATGTACTTAGATTTTTAGTTCTTGCCACAGAAGTAGGGGGCATTTCTACTCCATACGGTTCCTAGCACAATGGTGTCCTGCTCTTGATAAGAGTTTTTAGCGACTATTATAGCACAAAAAAATAAATGGACTGACTTCATTGAGGTGTTCAGAACCTCTAAGAATCAGGTCCCTAACTTGGATTCATTCTTCTCTGTCTCATCTGTTATCTCCATGAATATTACAAATGACAGAAGTTATCACAGATAGGCAGCAAGATTCCTTGAAAAAATCATTCTCTTCTCTGTAGGATCTCATGCTACACTCCTCACTGTAGTATCTGAGTGCTTTCCAATAATGCATGAAACAAAGCAACTAACATCTGTCCAATTTTGCTTGCTTTCTCTCTCATATGATTCCCAAGGGAAGATGTATGTGTACATTGGTCAGTGTTTTGTTTTGATAGGATTTTGTTCTGGAAGAATTTTTTTTAATGTTCATGTTGCTCCGTTGGTATTAGAGAAGGCATTACCAGAGGTGTACACCTTACACTTGGAGCAGAAGGTGGAAAGGTTTGTGATAGTCCTTCGTTCCTTTAGGATTTCATACTTCCTTCTCTAAGAAGCACCCAAGAGAGTTCTATCTTTAGCACAGATGAACTTTAGAAGAACAGCCGAAAGTTCCAGTATATTCTTTCTCTCAAAGCTTTAAGCAATCCTGCACATATTTTGCACCCAGGCCATTAAGCCCTTTGAAGATAAGGACCAAGGCATTGAACTTGATTTGACAGTGTATGGCAGTGTTTCTCAGCGGGTGCCGTGAGTTCCTTTTAAGGGTCCCATGCAATATTAGTGCTGTTAGATATGCAGACACTTACACGACTCACAAGATAAAACCAGAGATTTCAAATCAGAATTTATAATCAGTAGTTCAACTAAGGGGGATGGGCGGTGGAGCTGGGAAAGAAGCCCCAAGCCCCACCTTTGTGGGGAGGGTATACAAAAATAGCCATGATGGCACTGCTACAATCAGTACTACAGCAGCTGCTCTGGGCATCATATGGCTGCTGAGGATATGGAGCTAATAGTGTCCAAGATGTTCTGACCTGTTGTGATCTCTCTGAGCTCTTTATAACAGTATTGCTCTATATTTTTGCACAGTCAAAAAATGAGTGAAAAAATGAGTGGAAGTTAGGACCTGCATTTTCCAAAGGATGTTTGGGGTCTAAAAAGGTTGAGAACCACTGGTCTATGGAAAGTCAGCGTATACAATGGAAGACAGGTTTGGTACGCTCACAGCAGCCCGTGCTTCTGAGGTGGGTTGTGGCATTCTTTACTAGTTCAGGCTCCTGAAGTACTGATGGTTTCATGCTCAGGTAAATACCCTGTCAACCAGAGAAGAGATGATGAAGGTCATCATATACCAGAATGGGACAGTCTTCAAGCCAATTAGAGATGATAGAGAGCATCTCTAGTTGTTCTAAACTCTTCTGAGAGAAGCTTCTATGGATACTTTTATGCAATGGACCAGTTACTCCTCTCAGTTAAGGGGAAGTAAAGCCCTTTATGTTATGAAAAAGAAAAGTCATTATGCTTTAGTCAGATTTCTTACAAAAGGTCAAAGGTAGAAATACACACACACACACACACACACACGCATATATGCATATATATACATACATATGCATATATATATATATATGTGTGTGTGTGTGTGTGTGTATCATTTATCTTCCTATTGGTGTTTACCTTTTGGGGGCTTCTGTAAAAAGGTTGAGAAATGTAAATATGGTGTTTCCTTGATGTTTGGTTGCTTGGAAGAATAACACTTGTATACAGCAATTGTTCTTTCCTATTTTTATCATTACTACTATTTGCACTTTTATATGGACCAGGATCCCATTGTGCAGAGCACTGGACAAACACAGAACAGAAAGAAAGTCCCAGCCCCTCACATTCATAAGCCTTTTGGTGCAATTCCATTTCCCATATTATCATTTGTTGCACTCCATAGTAGCTGCTACTTTTGAGGAATAGACAGACTCTGTTTGTGAAGGATACCTCTCAGGAACTTTCTTATCATTGTCTATCTTCTTGATATTGAAGGTACCTTTCTTTTCTATTAACCTCTGGATCTGACCTCTCCTTGTGTGACCATTTTAGCAGCGTTCCACCTGCTGGGATAATCACTGCTGCCAGTATTTCTCTCCGGATTAGCAAGCAGGGAGTTCTCTTATGGTCTGTGCCCATGCCCTTCCTTTCCCTTCAGAGACAAAATCCTACACATCCAGACAATGCGTGCATGTTTCACCACCTGAATTCTCAGAATAGTTTTGTTTCTTTAAATGCCATTTTTTAACCTAAACAGTGTTGCCAACTCATGATTTTTTATGTTGTTCTTGAAGTCTATGCTTCGGGAATATGAAAAATGTAGCTCTTTCTTTTATTTATATTTATGTATATACATATCAAAAAAGAAAGTGCTATGTTTTTCACATCCCCAAAGTGTAGACTTTAGGAACAATGCCCAAAATCATGAGCATTGACAATAATGCCCAAAGGCCATTGATATGAAATCATAGGGCGCGTCCACATGAGCGTGCACGTGCTTCCTGCCCCGCCTCAAACCCCTTTGAGGTGGGGCAACAGGCACATGTGGGAACAAAAAAATGTTCCCTGCACTGCAAGTTTGCAGCGTAGGGAAAAAATTAGACCCCCAGGGGTCTAAAACAACCGACGTTTTAAAAAAGCACCTGAGGCAACCAGAGTGGGTGCTCCACAGAGATGCTCTGGCTGCCAGAACGTCTCTATCGTTGCCTCTCGCCCTGGTGCTGAAACATACACCAGGGCTCTGATGCCAGTTAGTAAGGGGTGGGGAGGCTGCAGGAGGGGGGAGGGGACCATGGGGGGACCCCCTATCTGCCTGTAACAGGTATCCGCTCTGGGCAGAGCTAAACATGGCCTGCACATCTGTTCCTGGGGCAACCGCCCGCCTTCTCTCCTGCCACGACTTGCTGTTAATTAATTAATTGATGTTAATTAGCGTGAGGCTGCCCTTGTACTGCCCCGCTGCCAGGGGGCGCTATCTGTGGCTCCATTTCCTCCCTTACACCGCAGTCCACACCTCGACGATGGAATAGCCGTTATGTCTCAGCCCTATCACAATCTGGCCCCTCTTTGACCTCTCCGGGCCTTCCTTCCTTTGATACGCACCCTCTCCGGCACTAGGGCTCTCCCCGGCCCTATCTCACTCTGTGCCATCTTCTCTGGGCCTTATCAACAATGCTGCCCCCTCTCTGGGGCCTCCATGTCCACACTGGGACTTCTCAGCCACTGCCCCTTCCCTGGGGTTTCTCAGTAATGCTGCCCCCTCTCCGGGGCTCACTGTGCCCTCACTGGGGCTTCTCAGTAAGAGGAGAGCCCCCTCAGTAAGAGTAAGAGCCCCCTCTCCGGGGCTCCTCAGTAATGCTGCCCCTCTCTGGGGCCTTCTCAGTAAAGCTGCCCATCTCTGGGGCCTTCTCAGTAATGCTGCCCCTCTCTGGGGCCTTCTCAGTAAAGCTGCCCCCTTCTCTGGGGCTTCTCAGCAATTCCCCCTCCCCTCTCTGGGGATTCTCAACTGCCCCTCTCTGGGACTGGGGTCTATGCACCCCGAATGCTGTGCCCTCACTGGTGCTGGGGTCCTCACACTGCACTGTGAGTCCCCTATGAGGCCTCCTCCAACCCCTAATAGCCTCACCCAAACCACCGGTGATAAACAGCAACACAAAATGCAGGCCTATTGGCTATAACTTAAACAGAAGCTGCCCGGCCATAACAACGCTCAAGCTTACCGGGAAATACTCCATCCCTTCAATGAGAGAGCTCCTTCCTCCATGGTTGCTGGCAGGGAACTCCCTCTGGCCTCAGCTCCTTAGGGTTTATAAGGGAGCCAGGCCCTGCCCCTTCTGGTCAGCTGACCTTCTCTGGTTGCCCTGGCAAACCACAGCTGGGCTCTTTATTCCCTGCTAGGGCTTCCTCCCTAGCAGTTTCCCCTCTTTGGGAGCAGGGCACCCCAGTGCTCTGTGACACTGCCTTTTGCAGCATTAGCTAGCATGTCATGTGCTGGCTACAGTCTGTGCTGTGGGAGAGAGGAGGAAGGGAACTCTGCTTAAGCAACAAGTGGCGGGGGTGGGAAGGAGGGCACGGGGAAACCAGCAGACCCTGCTGTGCCTGCAAGTCTCTGCTAGAGCTCCAGCCAGGGAGCACAGGGTGGGGGGAAGCCCTGCTGTGGAGCAGAGAGCCCTGCCCAGCCCAGAGAGCATGCTGGGATGCTGGGGGTGTCTGGTTTAGCTTAAACCAGCAAAGGGTCTGGGACAGACATTGCATAAACTGGTTTGACCCAAATCATAGATTCATAGATTCATAGATGTTAGGGTTGGAAGGGACCTCAATAGATCATTGAGTCCGACCCCCTGCATAGGCAGGGAAGAGAGCTGGGGTCAGATGACCCCAGCTAGATGCTTATCTAAACTCCTCTTGAAGACCCACAGGGTAGGGGAGAGC